>NC_092065.1:27552844-27840344 GCF_039877785.1 Chaetodon trifascialis | reverse complement strand
TTAGCGTGTCCTCGTGCATCTACCTGTGCACCTCTGGCGGCTCACCTGGCAGGCGTTGTACAGCAGCTGGTGCTCAAACTTGCGGATGCCGAGGATCTGCTGGAACATCTCGTACAGCTGCTCCTTGCTGAGGATGAGCTCCGACACGGCGCTCAGGTGCGCCCGCTGAGGCTGGCGCCGCATGTCCTCGTCCCCCCGGTAGATGGCGTCGTACTTGGCGATCCAGGAGCTCAGGACCGTCTCCTTGCTCAGGCCGTCGATCTCGGGGAGGCTTCGGACGCGCCGCTCGATGTTCTTCTTGAAGACCTCGCGGAAGTCGTTGGCGGAGCAGCCGCCGCTCTGGACCATCCTGGAGACGCGCTCGCTCTTCAGGAAGCCCTGCGAGGACAGAGACACAGAAGCGTGAAGACGCTGCATCAGCAGAAAACCGCAGCCTCCTTCACTTCAATGGAAGCAATGAACCTGGATCAGCTGCTGCAACACAACAAGCACAACAACACATCTATGAACTGAGCTCTGGGTGGGCTAACATTAGCATCTGATGCTCATGAGAGACTGAACAGAAAGACAGGACAGATCACATCTTCAGGAGTTTGTGATCAATAATCCTGTAATTTTAACAAAGAGGAGACGTCAGACCTGCAGTGCATTTACACCCCACAAAGCCTCTTTGGATGCAGACAGTCCTCGTCCACGCTGCCACTCAGAGGTCTAAAGTTAAACTCTCTGGTTGGTTCGTGTTTGAGGCTTTTGACAGAAGCTCTTTATCCAAAGCGACGCTGACAGGAACACGAGGCTCAGACGAAGCAGCAGCTGCTCGCTGCGACATTAAACAGTCGCTCAGCCGGCTGCTTCACCTCTTCCTGTTAGTCGCTCTGAGACTCCGAGCAGCGAAACAGCAGTGAGAAAATGATTCATCCGACGGAGGCCGAGAGCTCAGCGAGCGGCAGCTGAGGACAAGCCGACATCAAACCGGACCAAAATGTTTACACATTCAGCTTGTTTCCTCCACGGACGGGCCCGATGATGAGGCCGAGGAAGATTTTAACTTCACAATCTACAATGAAAGACAAGATATTCAATGTTTTTCCTCATCAGCTTCATTGATTTCTATAAATATCTGCTCAGAGTGAATCTGATGCAGCAACACGTTTCACAGACTGAAAGATGTGGAACGCTCCAAAAACACCTGTTTGGATCATTCCACAGGTAAACAGGCTGATTGGTGACAGGTGAGGGGGAGTCGATGTCATTTTAAGACATTTTAACACTTTTTTGTTGGAAAAAAACAAACAGATTGTTAATCATGGCTTCAAACACGTCACACGGCTGTAAAAACCTTAGAATTACTCCTGTGAAGCTGCTCAGTGGTCAACAGGAGACGGACATGTGCTGGTGAAGAGGAAGATAATGACAGGACGCTCGTAAGCCGACAGACTGAAGACGTCCTGTGGCTGCAACACCACCCGCCTGAACCACGACGGCGTCAGTCTGCTGGTCCAGGCCTCCAGAGAGCGACCGTCCTGCAGAGCCTGAACCAGCAGCAGATGGAGAGGAACCGCCGAGGGTAACGACGTGGAACAGAAATCACCGGAGGCTGAAGAGTCTGAACGAGCAGAGAGAGGAGAGAGAGCAGAGGAAACAGCGGGGGGGGGGGGGGGGGGGGTCCTCTTTATGGTGATGAATGGAAACAGGAAAATGTTAAGTGGATGAGGAGGGAGGTGGCAGATGCCACCAGAGGAGTCCGCTCACAGCAGCTAATCTGCTTCTCTGCATCACTCGACACAAACTGCTCCGAACCGCAGAGAACAAAAACACATCAAAGAGCTCCCGCCGAACGAGGCGACGCAGGAAGGCCGAGGACGGCGAGCGCTCGAACGACGACGCCCGAACCCGGGAGGCAGATGTCGGAGCTTCTGGTGGGATTAAGCCGCGGCTGTGTGAAGAGGCTGCAGACGGACCGCGAGAAGATCTGTCCAACAGTCGTGTTTCGCTCCCTGTTCAGCCTTTAATCCACAAAACAGAAACTTCATCCAGCTCGAGGATTCTGTAAATCAGTTAAAAACCACCTGAATCTCATCTGAATAAAACTCAAGCTAAGATTTACTGATTCTTTGATTTGCTCTTTGTTTTCACCTTAAATAGTTTTACGTCTGCAGCCGAATATTTATTCTGCTGCCTCTTGAAGAAGAGATTTTTAGTCTCATCACCGGTTAAATAAAGGTTCAATAAACTAATGCAAGCAGGATTAGAAACATTAAAAAATTAATCCCACTCAGAATTTTATTGAGTCGCTCAATAAGACTGTTTTTAGACCAAAGACTGCGATGAAGGTGAGATCACGCTGTCCTCCATCTGTCCAGAAGTAAAATGTGCTGAAACACACTGAAAGCAAAGACATCAGACAATCTGCATCAGCAGCACAGGAGACCTGCAGCGTCCAGGTGTGCTGACAGAGACGTGTCCTCGAGTTCACGGCTGGAAGTGCTGCCAATGACGGACAGTGGGCTGGTGTCCGTCAAACTCTAACGAGCGGGGAGTCCTTGTGATGGGCTCAGTCACAGATGACTTCACTGCAACGTGACTGGCGTGAGGACGGACTAATGGAGGAGCGAGCGGCTCGTTAAGCAACAGGCACGATTGCTGTTTTCATCTCGTGTGATTGTTTTCAATCCGAGCAGAAACGAACGGCAGACCAGCACAGATCTGATGTTTCGTTACGGGAAAAATGATCCTTTTTTCAACCAGAACAAATCAGACTTCCTGTCTGAAGGCGTTCAGCGGGTTTTACTTTGACAACATTCATCAAACAGGAGGAAACATTTGTCAGGGACTATTTTCAGCGGCAGATGAATCGACACGCGAAGCAGCAGGACGGTGTGTGTGGGACTGAGGACACGATAGTTAATGGATCAGATGAAAAGTAAAGAAAATCAACTGAAAAGAGGGAATGATGCTGGTGATGTTGTGTGTGTGTGTGTGTGTGTGCGTGTGTGCGTGTGTGCATGCGTGCGTGCGTGCGTGCATGCATGCGTGGAAAGGTCACTCCCTCCATGGTGGCTCTGAGCCTCCCGTCAGCCTGGTGGAGGTTCTGACCCCCCATCCAGACGCCCTCTGAGCCCTGATCGATGACCCCCCGCCTTGTAATGTGCACAGTGTGAACACCAGGCCAAAGTGGTTTTGGTGGTCCTGAACCACAGACTGAAGCTCTGATTCACTGGTTAGAGTTTGCAGTGACGCTGATCAGCTGATCAGCTGATCAGCTGAGACCTGAGATTCCTGACGTTTGACTTCTACATACTTTGAATCTCAGAGTAATAAAAATAAAAAAAACAACATGCCAACATCAGTTTCATCATTAACTTTTTTAACTTTAGCCTTCAATATTTAACTGTCAGCATCATTTAATGTGACACTGTTCAAGTCAAACATCACAAACCTGCTTATGTCATCCAACATTAATATGCTAATATCTATTACATCTGCGCAACATATCCTGTGAGATATACACACACACACTCACACACACATATGGATACATATAAAGATATATATATTTATTTAGTCTGCAATAACTGAAGGAGATGATATATTTTTTGCCAATATTTATTCTCTTTGCATATAATGTGCACTGCTTTATTATTAAATAATTATTAATTTTATGTCATTTCTTTTTTTCTATTATTGATTTTACTTCTTTTTTTTTAATTAAATATTTTGTTTGTCCTCTGTTTTTCCGCCTCTCCTGCTGTAACAGGTGGATTTCCCCGGTGTGGGATAAATTGTCTTACCTCATTATGCAGGCTTATACGGAGCCCCTAAAGGGACATGAAGAAGAAGAAAAAAAAAAAAAAAAAAGAGGAAGGGGGAAAAAAAGGGAAAACAAGCAGAAAAAAAAAGTTTCTGGTCACCATGACAACAGATCACGTGCGCTCCAGACAATTATCATGTTAGCTTGAGATACGCATCAGGTTAGCACGACATAGCATTTCCGGTATTCAGTTCATAAACTGCTCTGTTAGCTGCAGCTCTGGTTTCTTAAAATCACGAAATATACAGATCAGATGAGATACCTTAGCCTGCCAGGGAACCTGTATACTGGAAATGCTGTCATGCTAACGTGATATGTATGTCGAACGTTTTTTTTTTCCCGCTTGTTTTCCTTTTTTTCTTTCCTTCTTTCTTTTTTTCCCTATAGGGGCTCCGTAGTTTTAAACATATACATAAATACAAAAAAACCTTTCATGCTGGGGACACACTTTGTCCTGGATGATGTCCAGTGTAACCTGTGAAAACATGTATGGGACATGTGAAAATGGCCCTTTGTGCTGGACTTTGAATGATGTGACTTGTTTGGTTTTCGATGAGACTTTTATGTCAGATTTTCATAATGAATGAAATAAAGGTCATCAGCTCGGGGACTCAGACTGTAACGAACCGAGACGCTTCCACAGCTGATCCGAGGCCTGAATGTGCTCGTCAGTCAAACAGCCGGCCTCCCTCCGCTGCTCTCTGGACTCTACGGGCTCGCCTCCATTTTGAGTGGCGACGCAAATGTCAGCCATTATTACTAATGAATCGATCAGTGGGAGACATCCTCCATCCCTGCTGCTCCAATTAATTGGGGCTTTAAAATTTCACTAAATTATTTACACGCCAGCAGAGCGCCGGGCTGCGAGACGGGAGATTAAAGACACAGACGAGTGTTTGCAGACCTCTGAGTGTCAGCAGCTTCAGAGGAAAACGACAAAAACACACCTGAAAACAAAAACAGACTTCACCGGCTAAACGCCTCAGTGCCACACCTGAACCTGTTCTTCAATATGATAAACAGAAAGGACAAACATTCAAAGTCAATGAGAGCAAAAACGTCCATTTTTGCTAAATGTGGGTTTGATTATCTTGACTGACTGAAGACTTCGGCCGATGCGACTCCTCAGTGATTATCTGACTTCATTTTTGGTACTTCTGTGTAAAGTGCAGTCAGATACAGAATCAGCAGAGAAAGAGACAGAAACGAAGAAGCTGAAGGTAAAAGAGAGTTTCTTTAAAAAGAAAAGACAAATGGCAAACAGATCAGCGACTTCTTCCCTCTCAGATCGTCCCTTTATCAGCGCAGCTGGAAGTCGTCTTGAACCAGCCGATTGCTCTAAACATTTAATCACACGTCATAATGATGGAGCTGTTCTGTCGCCACATTCTTCAAGCTTCCTTTTAACCGCTCCGCCATCAGCTGAGAGAAGCTGTACATCATATGTTCCCTCATGCATAAAACACGTTTCAGCCCGATATTAAAATGTCTCCGTCGCCGGTTCGTCTGTCAGAGAGCCACAACGCTCCATACATCAGCGCAAAAGTTCTGAATTCAGCGCCGCCAGAGAATAAGTGTCCTTTAATTGATCGCTGAGAGAGGAGTCATCAGTTCAGGAAGCGTGTCTGCAACGAGCTCAATGGATCGTACTCAGGTTTAAAACAAACACAGACTGTGTTCACGCCGTTACAAGCAAACAGAGGCTGAGCGTGCTGCTTCAGGAAGGAGGACGACATGAATCCGACTCTGTAACTCTGGAGAGTCACCATGTTGACAATCATCACCCTCTGTCTCAATGACTGCAGCACATCACAAGGTGATCCAAGACCTTTCAAGCCTTTGCTTTAAGGCTGCAAAAGTTCAGCCAGATTCCTGTTACGTGCATCAGCTGTCGGACTGAACAAAGCTAAACTTACATTTATTCATTCAACAGAGGCTTGGTCCAAAGTGACGTCCTGCAAAAACAGGAAGAGTCAACATCACGACTCAGGAAATGCAAAGCAGGCAAAGGTTGACAGGCAGGTACAGGTATAAGGCCGGCAGGTCCGAGTCCAGGTTCAGGTTCAGGCGGCAGAAGCTTGAAAGCAACACTGCAACTAGGATGACCTGGCGGAGAACTGGTGGAAAGAAAAGGTATTGTGTTTGTACTACAGGGCTGATTAGAGGAAGTGGGAAGTAGGTGAGTGGGCGAGGAAGGTCAGGTGAGTGGGCCTGGAGGGACAGGGGTTACTACAGGACAGATGGGGGAAGGTGGGACAGAATGAGAGCATCTGGTGGATGGAAGGAGGAAAGATGGTCAGAATAAATGAGAGGAGGGACGAGAGGAAGGATGAGCAGAAAGAGGACTGAGGCGGACGTTAAGACAAATGTCCCCCATTTTTGAAATGTTCCAAAGATGTAAGACGAAGGACAATTTCACATGTTTGAAGACCCTCAGTGTGACGGCATTTAACTGCATGATGAGTCTGCACTTAGACTCAGCTGCACGGTGTCACTGGAGTCGTAGAAGTAGATCTGAGAGTCTGATAACATGTAAAGAAAACAGTAAAGGACCGAGGACTGACTCCTGCGGTACTCCATGAGTGAAGAGGGCAGCGGAGGATTTACACTCGGTCACACAAAAGGTTCTTGCAGTGAGATTTAAGCTGGAAATAAAGCCAAGAAGGTTGTGATGTAACAGGAAGCAGGTTGTTTGGCCATGTGTAGGACTTCTGTCCACGTGTGGAAGCTCAGTTTGGTCTGACTTGACAGAGAAACCTGATGTCAACACCACCACAGAGGGTGTTTTATTTTGAAAACTGACTGGATCTCTATACAGTTCCTGTGTCTGACTTCCTGCTCAGCTCATTCTCTGTGCAGCTTGATGCAGCTCCCATCAAAAGTACACTCGGCGTGTATTTTAAGCAGAGGAGCAAGCCGCTTCTTCAGGAACCGCAGTCATTGGCCAGAATGGCCGTGACTAGCGCCGGCGGCGGCATCGCGGTCGGAACGTGGCGCCGTCGTGCCCGGTTGAATCGAACCGCAGCAGATCTCCTACTACCTGAACTGATCTGACAGAGTTTATTCTAAAAACCCATTAGTTCATGTTCAATAAAAACCTGATGATGTGCAGATTAAAGGAACAAGCGTGGGCTTCTCCTCCGCCTCGAGTCGAGCTGCAGAATCTTTTTAACGCCACTCTCATTTCTGCTTTCAAATTGCAAATGCCACAGACGAACCGTGAAGTAGTGGAGTTATGAAAGTCATCAGGAAATGTAAAATAGCACAGAGGAGCAGCATCAGCGTCATAACTAACTGCTGCTTGCTGTATTTCAAGATGACAGCTCAGATTCGTCAGGGGCCCCGGAGGTTTCGGTTCAGCTTTGATGAGAAATCTTCTGATTGATCCTCCCGCTTCGTGTCCGATCAGACAGGTGAAGCAGGAAATCAGAGCAAAGCACCGAAACATGGCTTTGACTCGACGCTCTGATGGAGAAGAAACGCCCCGCTGTGCAACCTCATGCACAATGTGACTCTCTGAACTGAGAACAGCAGCAAAAATAAGAAAAAACACTCAAAACAAGAGAGAATACAGATCACGCCACCATGAGGTTCACATTAAAACTGACACATGCACTCACGCCCCCCTTATTCATAGCTCTGATGACCTCTGAACTTTTCACCAAGCACTACCATCAGGTCAAAATTTCAATTTGACAAATCCAGCAGAGCTAATGTCGCTCCCATCAGCTCCAGGTTAGCAAATGTTAGCATGCTAACGCACTGAGCTAAGCAGGTGCACACAGCTGAACATCAGCATGTTAGCGCTGTCACTATGAGCATGCTGACGTTAGCATTTAGCTCAAAGTGCTACTGTGACTGCAGACTGTTTAATTTCCACACAATTAACAAATACATAGGATCAGACATAAAGTATTACAGTTAGAATCAGATAACACAATACAATTAACTAAGAAATTAAATCAAGTTGCTTAGAATCACGACAATCTTGAACTTCTTGATGTCAGCTGATCAGTTTCTGTCCTGGATTGGCACAACAGACTGGAGTGAACTGTGGGATACACTTAGCTCTGAATACTGATTCAGTCTTAGAAACAAGTTCGTCCTCTGAGGGTTAACTGAACTGTGTATTAGCATTTTTTTTGACAACACATTTGACCTTTAGCTGCCGTCATATGACGAGCTCAAGACCGCAAATGTGGGTCTTAGTATTGTTCAACACTATAAGAAATGTAGGTGCCATCAAAAATAATAAAACTTTGATGAACTTGACCGAGCCGAGGAAGAAGCTTCCTGGCGGCGTATGTTTAACACTAAACCGGACTGCTTATAAAGAGAAACCTGGCTGAGAGTCTACAGCATTTAAAGGTATTCAGACGCTTCAAGGACCAACAAAGAAGCCAACAGCGACATTTTCCAGACATCAGTACATGAAGACGCTTTCCCGAGGCGAACAAAGGGCAATAAACACTGTGAGCACACTTCAATGGGATGCCAGGAATGATTTTGCAGCTTCTGTCTGATCCGGATTTCATTTGTGCTTTTTGGCGTCAGAGTCTCGACTGGTCAAACAACACAAAGCCAAGCGAAAGAAGTGTGGAAACAAAGGGAAACTTTGGTTTTGGACGTACTTACTCAAGTGCAGAGGAGGAAAATCCTTCACGGCCAGAAAGTTTTAGAGGAATCCCCAGAAAAGGCGGGAAGAGGAGAAGAAGGAGATCATCTGAAGCTTGTGGTGGACAGACTGTGACTGACCTGATTAGCATCACGTGAGTCAAAGTGTTTTAATGTTCTTGGATCCGAACTTTCTGATTCCATTTACAAAGATGTGAATCATTACAAACCTCCACTCCAGAACAATCCGTATTTCCCACAGATGTTTCTCAAGTATTTGATTCTAGTTAAAAATCTAAGTTGAACCTCTGAACTGTGCCTTCTTTGATCGTGCTCAGATCACAGATCAAACATCCCTCCAGGTAAAAAAACATGTTTTCCAATCTGGAAACAGTCAAACTTCAAGGAACAACAAATTTAGAGGAAAAGGTCAAAATGATGAGCCAGATGATACGATAGCAGGAAGTTTAACTGGACACACGGCAGCCAGAAAAGTTTACTTTGATGTTTGCTTGATAAGAGGCTCCACTACTCTAAATAAAGGTCTCATGCCCCCACGAAACGCAAATCACTGGTTTCTGAATGAACAGATATTTGGGGATATTTCTGGCATTAAAAAGGGTTCCCATACTCTTACAGGGGAAACAAATAACGTGAGAATTAACTTGATTTGTTCTGATTTCTGCTGCTGCTGCTGACATCAACACTATCACAGTTCAAAGTCAAATCAAAGCGCAGATGCAAACTTGCTCGTATTCTTCTCTGAGTTGAAGCGTTTACGAAGCTTTACGCTGAACCTAAACTGTCACGCAGGACGCCACAAATCAAAATGATCTGAGACCTGCTGCACAGCTCCACAGAGCTGAAGGGACATGAAGAGTCACGTGATGATTATCTGTCGGTTTGTCACTACAAGAGACCCTTTCACAGACAGAAGGCGTGTGATGTATTGTTAATATAAAAACATTAATTAGAGTAGTTTTAAAAATGCATGACATGCATGTTGTCTCTGCTGCAGCTGACCTGATTGGGAAGCCTATTCCTCTGTTTCTGAAATGACGTACTGTATTTGGGACATTTCTGAAGGAATTTTGTGGTACACCACGGCACACAATCACATTTGGGGAAAACACCTCCTCTGCACCAGTTAATGGACTTCCCACTGCTGCCCTACTGCTATTAATGGACCGAATATGGCGTCACCTACATCCGCTGGTAAACACAACCATTAATGTGGAACGCCACCGATTGTACACATCAAAGTCTGTTAGCAGGACTTGGAGAGAGCTGCTGCGTACGTAAAGAAGAAGAGGACCTCTGCTCGTCTCTGCTGCAGGCTCGAGGCTCGATCAGCCGCTACTAGCATTACAAACCGGAATCTACAGTCAAAGTGCAGACGGTCGAGTTGCATTGTGGGTAGAGGAGGTACCGAGCTTTTAACGTGGGCATGAAAAAGCCAGTTTTGGTGCTCACACTGCTCAGAGGTTACTTCAAATGTTCAGATTGATGTTTGAGCACCCCTCGCTGTAAAAAATGAGGACCGAGCCATGCAAAAAGAAAAACGGCCTGTTTGGTCTCCATGGGGACTGAAAGGGGACCAATTTGAACCAACGAGCTCCATTAATACAAAAAGCAGCTTGAGCAGTGATCATGCACCCGTGGTGATAATCACATTTAGAATATAAAGACCTCTGCATGTAAGAGGACGAAGAAAGAAAGAGCAAATGCTTTTCATCTGTTGCTATAGTGAGGGAATAAACATTAGTCAAAGAATCCAAGAATAACTTCACATTTACGCTCGAGCAGTTGAACCTGAACACACCGTGCCTCCGACCACCATCACAATGAATGAGCAGAGCTTTTCACGTATTGTTCCCACATTAAATATCTGCGCGTAAACAGACAGAGGAGAGAGTCTGTTCCAGAGATATATATATAAACCATTTTGATGGGACGTTCAATGCCGTCGTAATGTCGATGACTTGCATTAAGATCCACCTGCCAACAGGCCCAACACTGTCTGATTTTCTCATTTAAACTTCTCAAAATGTGGCTCCACGGGATGTTTCATTTACGTGTCCAACACGTATTGACGATCTGTGCTTAGAAGACAGATGGAAACGTCTGCCATCCTTTAATGTGACAGACTAACAGCTCACTCGACTTCACGGCGGAGACGACCTTGAGTCATTGTCACCTCCCGCTGATCAGGAAAAAAATGACGAGACGAGAACGAAGGCATGAACATGTCGCTCGCTCTGATACGACGAGCCAGTTCAAACCTCTTCATCGTGTGTCCTCAGCCTGTCCTCAGATCTGTTCCCTGCACTCTGACAAACTGTTCACATGTGCCGTCTGTCAGGATGTCACGGCTAATTATATACAAACTGCTTCTGCTGCTGTGGCGACAAAAATGTGAGGAAAGCATGGTACGGAGATGTTCTGGAGATATCCTCACAAATAAACAAGCTGCAGTGGTTTAACCGCACATCAAAACAGCAGCTCTGCTTCGGCCGTTAGGCCCGCTCAGATTTCTAACCTCCGCAATGCACTCAAAGTATCATTGCTCCAATACGGACATTCAGGTATCAATTAGAACGGCGATAAGGCTGATACAACACATGCTTAAAATCTGAGTTCATGCTAACAGTTGGAAAAAACAACAATTACACCATGACTTCTTAAAGTTAAAGTGATATATATTCATATAAACATACGCTGTTAGCAAAGCCGCCTATAAATCCAGCTGTTACGAAGCAATGTTAGCATTCATTTGGGGTTATGTTCACCTGGTCAACTCTAGGGATGCACCGAACCGATATTGGTATTGGTATCGGTCCTGATATTGAAGAAAATTCTAGATCGGGTATCGTCAACAATGGGCCTGACACATAGGGGCCGATCTATTCAGTGTAACGCTATGGTGCCATGAGTGGCGTCATGCCGAAGCAACACGCAGTGCCGAAGCGCACATGATGTGGACCGCACTGTTTTCAAAATGGAGCGAGCGAGGATCGGCTATGTGGAACTTTTTCACACTACCTCAGCATACAAACTCTTGCAATATCTGCGCAGTAAATGTTCAGAGGGGCGGCGGTAAAACGTCAAGTTGTAACACAACCAACTTAATCGAGCACCTACAGAGATTTCACACCAGGGAGCGCGCTGACTTCACTGAACTGAATAAACAAAAAGGAGGCGGTATGACGCAGCTAACTTTGAAGGACATGAAGGAAAGAGGTGAAAAATTTCCACCAAATGGTGTGCAGGCGACAAAAATCACGGAGAGGATGCTGAACTTCATTATGGCTGCCAATTAGCCACCTGGAGCCACGGTATGACGTGGTAAGCGGAAAATATTTGTCTGAGACGGCTCTACCTGAACTGCATGGTAACGTGTGCAAACACATATCAGAAAAGATAAAAGATGCCAAAGCTCTGAGTTTCACAACAGATATCTGGAGTTCTGACGTTTCCCCCGCGGACTGCACACTGGCTGGATGTTACGAGAGCTACGTGCTTCACAGCGCAATGCTAAATGCTACAAACTTACATGGGTCACACACCACCAACGCGATCAACGCATGTTCACCAGCTACAACCATTTCTGTCTGCTGTTTGAAGGCGAGTCTTTAAAGCCGAGCTGAAACTTTAAAGTTCTGTGAAACTGCATATTCAGCTGATGATCTCTGAAGGTTCATCACCACCAGACGCACCTTTCATATCGCCATACAAACACAATCAGACTGTTACGAAGAGTTGACGACTCACTTTAAGGCAGCTTTAACGAATCATTGCTGCTGTCAGAGCATCCTTTTCCAACACTACACTTGTTTGCTTTGCATCCTCTGAAGAAAGAAAAGAAAAAACTCACATGAATGAAGAAATGTTTAGACGAAGACGTAAAAGAAGAACTGTACGTTCATTTATGGAGAAGAAGAAAGCGCCTGCGTACACACTTCAAACGTTTACCAACTCCTCCTCAGAGAGCCTAAATCCACTTTCATGCTGCATTAGCAGGCTTCCATGTGAAACTTGAATCAAAGCAAACAGACGCATGCAGATCGAGGCCTCCCACTCACACGCTGAGGAATACATGCATTAAAGAGCCTGGAGGCACGGGGCTCCCGATGCGTTCGCTGCCTCTCTGTACACGACAGGTATGTCTGTTTGGGAGATAAATACAAACACAAAGCAAACGCTGGTTTGTGATCTGTGTGGTATTTACATGAGGTCGTTACATGATGCTCAGTCAGAGCAGAGACGGGAAAACCTGAAAGGAGCGAGCTGACAGTTCAACAAGCTTCACGTTTCTTACCATTAACAGTTAATTCAAACATAGTGGCCACGGCTACAGAGAAGCAGGCCTTTACTGAATCATGATTCTTCTTAATATTCCTTGTAATCATCAGGAGAAGTGCATCATTTAATGAGAATCGATGCCGGCTGGTGTTTTAGTCTAACACAGGTCAGCTGAGACGGCAGTAATGGCAGCTTGTGCTTCCCATTGGCTTCCATTTAGCCGTTCCTTCAGTCGCTGCTCAGGTGTTTTCACAATAAAAGCCTCATCGCGGCTCGAATGACATGATCCTGACAGACTTTCAGGGATGGGAGGAAAGTGAGAGCAGCAGTGTGGTCAGAGTGACACGGCTCGACTGAATGAGGGCTCAGCGAATCCTGTCAGGAAGATAAGTGTGTGTGTGTGTGTGTGTGTGTGTGTGTGTGTGTGTGTGTGTGTGTGTGTTCATACATGTATGACTCACGTAGTGGGGGCATTAGTCTGCCTTAAGAGGACAAAACACAAGTCCCCATAATGTCAGTTTAAGGTGACGTTAGGTTTCAGTCGTGGTTAGGGAAAGTCTCCAGGAAATGACTGTTAGCCTATGATGAACCCAGAAGTGATGGAAACACGACCGTGTGTGTGTGTGTGTGTGTGTGTGTGTGTGTGTGTGTGTGTGTGTGTGTGTGTGTGTGTGACCATACAGTATATTACTCACGTTGTGGGGACATTAATCCGTACCTCCCTTAAGGGGAGTCCCCATAATGTAAATCATTTAATTTTAGGATGAGGATTCAGGCAAAGGTTAGTTTAGTTAATTAGTGGTTATGATCATGGTTAGGGCAAGTCTCCAGGAAATGAATGTAAACACAACTCTGTGTGTGTGTGTGTGTGCGTGTGTGCGTGTGTGTGTGTGTGTGTGTGTCATTGTAAACTAAACCCTGTTTGTCTGTTTACATTCAGACAGCTTTATTTTCAGCCCATTTATCATAATAATAGACACTGTAAAATTAGTCAGAATCGTTAGCAGCTGCCCAGCGTGTATTGACAACATATAATCGTTAGGAAACGTCGTCAGGCTTATTCTGAACATGATGATTAATACTATTGTGTAATCATGTGACCTCATAAAATGGTCCCAGTCTCTGAGAACCATGATCTAAGATTTGTGGGTCAGAAAATACTGATTTTCCACAGCATACAGATATTGATCAGACTTGAATATATCGCCCTCTGACCTGCTTTTGAAGCAGCGATCGCATGTCTTTGATTTCCCTGCTGCCCACGACCGTCTCATTTTCCACACAGATTAAAGTGAGAGCTCGAGATGAGACTCGGCTCTGCGCTGAGAGCAGACCTGAGATCAGGAGGTGAGAGAGAATCTGAGAAATCCTTCGCAAATAAAGAAAAGCCTCTTGGCTGCAGGTGCTGAGCGGCAGCAGCTTCCTGCTGGGCTCCAGAAATGTCACACAGCTGAAGCGCCGGACTCCAGCTGCCTTAAAACACTAAATTACAGGTCACACACCTGTAGCGCCAGCACAAAACACGTATGTCCTTCATAAATATAAACTGCCACCATTTGACAGAATTGATGTGTTTTCAGTATCACTGACGGTGTGACATCAACAGTATGTTTGGCCCTTTTCACCAAAGCAGTATTACACCTGATTTTCTGCAGTTTTACACCTTGTTTTTTTGTTTTATTCTTCAAGGACTTCCCTGGTTGAACTTTAAATGTTTAAACTGCAGTCACTTTCCAAATCATCCATCAGTCTTTAGACTTGGAGTAAAGCAGCAAACATCACAATGAAGAACAATATTTCAGTCTCTGGAGTGACAATAAACTTTAGATAATCAATGAATCTTTTCAGTGTTTTATCAAGTAAAGACGTGAATCTGCCTTTGGTTTCTCTAAAGTGAGCATTTGTCACTTTTCACTTTGTTATCATTGCAAACCGAATATCTTTGGGCTTTCCCAGGAGGCTTGAATCACGAGCAGCTGGACTTGGTTGTAGAAGCTTTACAATGGTTTCATCCAAGGGGCTTCTCTGGTTCTAACTGACTGGTGGGGGTTCGCAGGTATTTAACCTCTGTGGGCTCATTATCGCGATCATTGATGCCACAAGACAGTCGTGTCACGTGACAACTTCAACAACTGCTGTTAATGCTTGGCCTGACTCCAACAACCCTAACGACTGCCATTACAGAGCCACGAGCGCTAACGAACTGGGAGGAATCAATAACCGTGACAGCGAGCCCACGGAGGTTAAATACCCCCCCCCCCCCCCCCCCACCAGTCAGAAGAACTGAAGAAGGCCTTTGGATGAGATGGGAAATGTTTTCACATTTCTACGAGCAAGTCAAGCTGCCCTTGATTCAAGCATTCAACAATTAATTTGAGCAGATTATTTGGCCATGAAAACACTGAAAACAGCCCTTTGACGACAAACTGCTCAGATTTCAAATCTGTCTAATATTTTCTGTTGATCGACTGACTGATGAATTGGTTTCTTTCAGCTCGACAGAGGCGACACAACGTGGAACTATCAGCGTTTGGCTGCTGTCAAGCACTGAATCACAGGATCAAACCAAAACAAACAACAAACGTGGATGACGTGAAAAAGCTCACGTGACTTTGTTTCTTCAACTACAAGGTCAGTTTGGTTGAGATCTGACAACCATTCATGCTTCAAACTACTCTCAAACTGAGCCACCTCGTACCTTCTTGCATCTCCGTCCGCCCTAGAAGAGGGAGTCCTCCTTTTAGGGTGTCCTGACATTTCTTTTTTACCATTAAAAGGAGATTTTTTTGTAAAGCTGAACTTGATTTTGGACGAAATGAATAACTAGCCAAAGACTATATATCTGCAAATAGTCAAGCTGACTTGGGTGTATTAACAACAACAACAACAACAAATGTTGGATTGTTGGATTTGTCTCTGCAAGCCGATTTCATAGATCACATATCACAGCATCCAAAATCACTGCTTTGGTGCTTAGGTAGGAAATATCTTCATTGTAAAATGAGACACAATCATCCATCATGGATGATGATGTGCAGACAAAAATAAAACTGCAGGTGCTTCATAATTTAGCTTTTTGAGAAATGTAATTAAGCAAAGACCCTCACTCAACTTTCTGTCAGAAATAGAAAGCAGGAATAAATCCCAGCTATTGGTATTAACATGACGTGAAAGCGTCACCTTGAAGTCCAGCAGTAAACAACTGTGAAGGTTTTCTCTCAGTGAGCAACGTCAAATTAAGATCGCCTCCTCCTATCTGCGATCCATCACGTTACGACTCAGAAAAGTGCACGACAGAGGCAATTAAACTCACTTCACCTCTCAGAGGGACGACTGATGGATGAGGATTTCATTTCCTATTTCCCCCGAGCCACAGAGACACACACCCACGCACACACACCTGTCTGCTGTGGACATATGAATACCAAAAGACATCCTGAAGTGCTCAGAAAGTCCATAATGAAAATGTCTGGAGAGAACGGACAATAAGCCGTCACTTTATCATCAGACTGTCGCTCAAGTGAGAAGCTGATCATCACAAAGGTGAAATCCTCCAAACATCAGTTTGTCCTGTTAATATACGTAAAAGATGATTTCAAGACTACCTTTGTATTTCCATCTTTTACAGTTTTAAAAGTTTGGGAAGCAGAGATTCAGCATCCTGCATGGTCACTACTTAGTAACACCTGCTTTGGCATCACAGCTTGTGAAGGCTTTTTGTAGCCAGCGGAGAGTTTTCTGATCTTGTTTGTGGGATTTTCACCCATTTTTCCTTTCAAGAGGCTTCTGTTTCAGTCAGATTCGTGGTTCGTCTTGCATGCACTGCACTTCTGGGGTTTATGCACAGATTGTACATGACGTTTAGGTCAGGGGACTCTGAGGACCACTACAAAACCTTCAGCCTGAGCCTCTGGAGGTCGTCCACAGCGGACTTCAAGGTGTGTTTAGGATCATTATCCAGTTGACTGCCCAAGCCAGGGATTGAACCACCGACCTCCTGATTGGTGAACGACCGCTCTACCTCTTGCACCACCAGTCCAAGCATGCTTGATCCACCTCCATGCTCAACAGCTGGAAAGGTGTTCTTTCATTCACTTCTGCACCTCCAAACATAACGTCACTCACCGTGATCAGAAAGTTCCACTTTAACTCCATCAGTCCACCGGACGTGTTACCAAAAGGCATCATGGCTTGTTTAGACGTTCTGATGCTGAATTTTGTGTTGAGGATTCAGGAAAGGTTTTCTTCTGATGACTTGTCCATGAAGGACACGGAAGGAAAAGAGCTTGGTCTGTACCAGCTCTATATGGAAAGTGTCCTGAGACAACTTCTGTTGTGATTTGGCGCTATACAAATAAATAAAATTGAATTGAAGGTCAGGTAGTTGTGCAGGTATCAGAGGAACAGTGCACCACCACGGTCTAATAAATCTTCCTGAAGGTCGTTTGCAGTCAAACTGGGGGTTTGATTGGCCCTTCAGGCGATCCAACAAGCAGTTCTCTCTCTAAGTGTTCTTGGTCTCAGCTTGACCTCCACTGTTCCTGCTGACTGACATTTCTTAATCACATTACAAACTGAGGAAACCGCTACATGAAAACGCTTTACTATCTTCTTATAACCTTTTGGTGCTTTGCAGGCATCAATTAGTTAAATTTTCAGAGTGCAGGCAGCTGCTTAGAGGAAACCAAGGCTGCTGATTGTTGGGACGAGATTTGAGGAGTCAGAGCATCGATAAAGCTTTGAAATTCGCCTCACCTGCCATCCTTCAACTGCGCATATGTGGATACACTGGTGACAAACAAAAGTGAATCTGCTGTTCGTGAGTGACTTGCAGGAATCCTGTCAGAAACAACCTCCTCACATTCCACTGATCTCAGTGACGGTGGAAAGAAGCTTATTAGCTCCGCATCACACACACCGAACATACGCTGCTGAGACAGAAGTGAAGACGATCACAAGTCAGATTGCAACGGACTCTTGTATCTCATCACGCTGTGGTGCCAAAGAGCTGAATTATGGACAAGATGCTAATTAGAAGAATAGCAGCAGAACAGACATGAGTGTTAATTAATGAGTCTGATGGACAGAGAGGAGGACATGTGCTGCAGTAGGAGACAGGGATGCCAGGATCAGGCAGGAGGACTGCAGGAAGACAGCCACAACACAGCTAATCAGTCCGTGGTCCTCTGTCAGTCTGGTCAGTAGGTGACGAGAGGACTCACTTTGGACCAAAGAACCTTTTTGATCAGGTCCGTCGACTCAGTCTTTGACGAGTTTTCTGCTCTTCACACGTGATTCTGACCACATGGTAGATTTAGTGCGGTGACCCGCTAGCGATCACAGTCAACAGTCCTGTTCAGTGTGCAGTCAACACTTTCTGCTGTGGCTGCAACTTTGTGGACTGACACAAACATGGCCGAGCACACTGTGTCCTTAGCGACCTATCAGCTTTATTTTCATCACTTGTCAGAAAACCTTGTCAAACAAATGAACCGACACACATGGCCTCATTCTGACTACGTCACAGGATTGATGCCGTTGCCTCTCAGTGCCTCCATTGCTTCAAGGACTAACAAGCTAACAGCTAACAGCAGATTAGCTGTTTTGCTAAGGTTACTGTGAGGTCACAAAGTCTGCAAACAGCTTGACCTTTACCCGCAATCTGTGGCACCAAGTCTCTCACAGTTCTTGACAATGTTTCTCAGATTGTTTGCGGTCATGAATATCTGTTCACCTTGTTTCAACAACAGACGCCCAGCTCATCTACATCCATCACCTAGTTCACTGCACTCTGACCGACTACCTCACTGAAACTAAACCAAGGATGCAAGCAAACTTCAAACTTAACTGTGATAAATCACTCATGATCATTGCTGGTCCCAAATCCCTCAGCAGAACCACTGAGAGCTGCCTCGCCATCAGTAACTCCACTCTCTCCCCCTCCCACACATCTGAAACCTCTTTTCAAGAGACACCTCTCCTTCAAACAGCCAGATCACATTAAATCATAAGACCTTCCTCTTTCCACCTAAAAAACAAAGCTGACTGTGCAGCATTCCTGGTAACACATCACCCAAAGTCCTAGATAAACTGCAGTACATCAAAACTTTGCAGCTCACCTGCTCCCCCACCCTCACCCCCGTCCTCCAGAACCACCAGCTGCTCCCCATCCGACAACAGATTCAATTCAAAGCCCTTCAGAGCCAGGCCTTCCTGACTGACCTGCTCCACCACCCTCCTTCCTGTCTCCACCATTCAGGACCAAACACTGGACCAGGGGTGGCAGAGTCTTCTCCCAGAGCACCTGTTTCATCTGACAAATGGTCCAAAACCCAAAGATCATTCCTTCATTAGCATTTGTGACCAAAGAAAAGCATCAAATCCTCACAGACAAACTGAAACCAACAAAGTTTGGCTGTTGTTGCTTGAAAACTTACTGAGAGGATTCATCATGTATATTTATCACAATATCTGGCAAGCAATTTTATGTCTTCAAGAAGTCTTCCTGTTATTTCATCCTTTCTCACACCTCAGGCAGCGGATGATTTCTCTGTTTGCAGTCTGTTGGTCTCGAGGCCTCAGCAGCAGCTTGTTGCGTAGAAGGTGTGAACAGCCTGAATTAAACTTTCCAACGCGAAGCTTTTCGTGTCACAGAACCAAAAACATTCAGCCTGGTGAGAAGACGCTGATGCAGCAGAGCAGCTGAGCTGTCGCTGAAGCAATGACACGTTCACCAGATGATGACTTGAATTAGGGAATAAAGGTTGATCGGTGGTTGTCTATAAATAACCAATACGTATAGTAAAAGACGAGTGATGCTGCTATACTGTGACTGCACTCCCACTCCAGTTAGTTATCCATCAGCTGTGATTGTCAGCTGCATCATTTCTCTATTTCCCACGATGACCGTGAATATTCATTTATCTTATGGGCCTCAAATCTCAGTGTGAAAGCTTCAGATAACAATACAGCTGTTTCTAGTTTCTCATTCGGCATAATTCAAATGACAGACGCTAATTCATATTTATTGTCGTCAACACTGAATTTGCACAGAGATCTTCAGGTCACAACATTTTCAAGACTTTGCTATACGTCTCTGTGAGTATTGTTTGTCCAAGTACAAGTACATATTATAAGTATCAAGTACTTTACGTTAGTATTAGATTTCTATGTAAGAAAAATCCTTTTGTTTATTTTCTCAAAAGCAGTTTCTCATTAGAGCTTCCAGGAAATGCACCGTGTCAACATTTACTGCTTAATTTAATCTTAAATCACACATCCCAGAACATAAGATTTCACCCACATCACTGTCGAAGGTAAAGTCTCGTCTATGCTGCAAATTCCTCCAGTCACGATGTCCACAGGCTACGTTTAATCCTGATTTGTAGATTACTGTGGAAGGTCTGCGTGACTCCAGATCGTCTGCACATTTATAGAAGATCCTTTTCTGCCACATCACTCAACCTCAATACGATTAATGTATGCATTTACTGCGTCGCGCCTCGGGGTAAATCAGAGCCTGAAACCTGGCAGCGCTGATCATCTTCCAAACCAAATCACATCTGGCTGCTTGCGGAGGCTAAATGGAGGGTTTGACATGAAGTCAGCTGCTGATCTTTCAACTTTTAAGGACTAAAGCTGGTGTAATTCTATGTTTTTCTTCTTGACAACAAATCCCACAAAAAGACCTAAACCAACAATGTGTTAGTCCATCTCTTAATACTCTCTGACTTCATGTCTGTGTGTCTCGCTTCCAAGCCCGTTGACTCCCATTGAAGACATCTCACAAATATTTCACAAGACTGTTAAAAAAACTACTCAAACTGGAGGAAAAGGTGGATTTGTTGGGGACTACTTTCAGTGGCGGATTAATCCACATTGACTGTCTGTGGCAGCAGGACAGATACACAGATTTCCTTCTTTCCTTTGACATCCCTCATTTGCGACTTCCAAATATACCATCAGGGATAATTTGAGGACAATTTAATGATCAGCCGCAGTGGACATATTGCTCATTTTTACGCAGTGCTTGTTTTAACAGCCTGGCATGTTCGTATCTGCTCCGACGCTCGCTCAGATGTCCTCTGCAGAGGCAGGAATAGATCATCTCGTGTTCCTCTGCTGTGACAGCCTTCTTTCTTTATGTGGAACATCTGCCATGAGTCCACATGATGAATGAAAAACAGCACAAATCCCTGTTGTTGTCATTATAAGTGTGCAGGGTGGTGATCTGCTCTGACTCCATAATGCCGTCTCTCAGGAGGACATTTCAAACAGTTTGTGGCTGATCTCATGAGGACGACGCTGTCCACTGAAGACGATGCAGCGCCTCGCTTTGATCATTCGGCCCGTCAGCTCCTTCCCGGCGATACGAAGGCCGTGATTGAGAGTTTCAGCGAGATCCTCTCGTCTCACAATTGCTGGCAATTAAGGAGACGAGCTGCAAGTGGCCGATAAGATCTTGATGTCGTGGCAGATGATAGGCGCTTCAGCAGAGGAGAGGAAGACAAAGATGAGTGGAGATAGAGGGAGCGATGGAGGCAGAGGAGCAACAGATAAGAGTGGAAAAGAGAGTGAGGAAATTCACTGCAATCTCTGCTCACAGCTGTCCTCCTCCAACAGCGGAGACGGAAAGGCGAGATGAGGTGGGAGGGTTTGTCACAGCGTCTCTGGAGGAGCCACAGGACGGGTTTCCATCCAAACACTGAACCATTTTCAGGAAGAAAAAAAAAATCGCCAAAAATCCAAAAAGAAAACGTGAAGGAAATATAAAATCTGTTTAAAATCAGTGTGTTTCTGAGGACTCCTGTTCAGACGTGATGGAAAGAGCTGCTGTGACTCATGCAGGTGAAGCATTTTCAGTGATATCAGAGAGGAACGGACGTGGGATTGGGAAGCTGCACTGAGAGCACAAATAATGGAAATGAAAAAGAGTTTGAGGAGAGAGATCGGTGGCACTGAAAGAAAAACTCCCTCACAAACAGCAGAACGCTGCTGGATCGATGTTCTAATCTGTTTCAGTCGGACACCAGCGATGAACTTCATCACTTTGTGCCCTAAGAGCTCAACAAGCACTCTGTCATGAGAGGAGGAGGACGGAGAGGAGGACCAGGACTGACCACAGGACAGCCTGAAACCACAGGAGGGGACTGCGAACAGCAGCTCTGCTGTCGCCTCAAAGACAGAAAGAAAGGAACCGCTCTGGTCTTCTCTTGTTCTGGGTCTTATTTTCATAGTTTTGAGAGATTGTATGACCCAGAATGCAACAGTTCACGCTGCGTAGCGCAACAGTCTCATCCACCGGTCCATGCCAGTCCACCTTATCACGTGTTGGGTTGCTTCTGATTTAACTCAGCATTAAAAATTATGCAACACTGCATGCTCTCCAATAAAGAACATATTCGGCAAGGTATAACTGAAAGATAGGAGACAAGACTAGAGGAGCGTCAAAATTTTATGAATTTATTAGAAGGACACAGGTGCCAAAACTGGATGGTCTAAAAGTGTGTTGGGATAGGGACCTGGTTCAGGAGATTCCAGAAGATGACTGGAAAAAGCTGTGCGCGTCATGGTGCTGTTATTCACGTGTAACACAGTCACAACCAATTTGTTATAATATGTTAAATAGATCCTACTGGACTCCTTCCAAATTGGCAAGACTGAAACTCAGAAACAGTGATATATGTTGGAGATGTAATTGGAGATGTAATTTTGTTTTTAAATAAAATGTTGGGCACACACTTGATCAAAAAACCCTCATTATGTCTTTTGGGTGTACTACCAGATAACATCCAAATGTCAAAACGCAGAAAATGATGGCGTCGTTTAGCTGCAATAACAGGGTGCAGGATAGGAGTTGTTGCTGAACTGTAGACTCCTTTACAATCTTATTTTATTTTCTTGTTTGTAGAGGGGAAAAAAAGTCTGGGCAGATACTGACAAGGGACACAATGTATCCTTTTCTTATTCATGTAACTTTAATAATGTAACAGTTGTTCCCTTCAAAAAAAAAAAAATTTATAAAAAATTATGCAGCAGCACTGACGGGATCACACCACGTGATATTTTCGTCGCTGATGGTCATCGTGTCAGACCCAACAATCACAGCGCCATAAACTCTAAAGCTTAAAAATTCTGACATGCTGGACTTCTCCTCAGCGTGTCCAGATGCTGCACAGATAGACGTCCAGCTGTCATTCACGATCGGCCAATACGCTAGTTAATCGTCAGCCATTCTCAAAAACGATCCCGGCATCAGACTTTCAAAATAAAGCTTGCTGAGAAACACTTCAGGTGACTGTGGTGTTTTATCTTAAAATAACTATGTCCTCAAAATAAATGACTGACTGTTGGCTTCACACGGGAATCGAACCCTGGTTTCCTGCATGAGGGCCGCTTGTGAAGGGTGTTTCATTGGGACAGTTCTAATGAAAACATGTAGAGTAGAGATAAAATGGCCTTGCCTCGTAGTAGCTCCTCACAGCGTTGCAGAAAGCTTCGTCGGCCACGATCTGAGTTTCCCCGTTGAGGAAAGCCAGGAAACGTTCCTTCACCGCCTGCAGCTGCTGCTTGTTCACCTGAGACACAGAAGAGACGATGGAGGAGAGAAATGAAGTTGAGAGAGAAACGAGAAGAGAGATGTCGGCAGAGGAGGTATTAAAAAGGAGACGGAGAAGAAGAGGAGGAGGTGATGGGAAGGCAGGATGGATGAGAGACAGAACAAAAGCACCAGGTTAGACTGAGAGACACATCATCTGACAAACGTCTTTGATTCAGAGTTCACCAAACACAACAGAGGAGGACGGACGTGTCTCAGCAAGGCTGAAGATGAGTCTGATGGAGATTCTTCATCGTAGCTCATTAACCACAAACTGCCTTCACGTTACTCCTCTGCAGTCCAAAGTCATGACGTCAGCTTTAAGCTCGTCTCAAACTGAATTAATCTCCTTTCAAGCAGCCGCTGGCTTCATTTCTGTGGACAAGTCTCATTTCAATAAAGTCACAATCAGCGAACGGGCGACACAGTTCACGGCCCGCTGATTAAAGTATTGTAATATTCATACAAACTGCTGCATTAAATTACTGCTAATGCAAAACGAACATTTCCTACAGCTGCAGCTTCACATTAAAAGCACCGCACGAGTTGACTTTTATTATGAAGGAGTCACGGGACGTGAGTTTACAAAGCAGTGACAGTGGATCGGGTTAAAAACACTGCAGGAAGTGATGGAACAAGAAGCAGGAGGAGGAGGAGGAGGAGGAGGAGGAGGAGGAGCTCCAGGCTGCACACCTCCACCTTCTCAGCCAGGTAACAAACTGGTTTCCCTCAGAATCCACTAACGTGTCGTATTAAACCACATTTTCTGTTGACACGAGTCACAACAGGTGCAGCCAAATCAACCAGGACTGAAATCTGAAGGACGGCCACTTCAAAACAAGAGATTTGGGCTTCAGGAAGCTGTGGTTGCTGTTTTTCTATATTTGTCTAACAATTTAACAACCAATCAGACTTTAAACTGCAAAAATCAAATGCTGCCAAAAATAACTGCGAGCTGACGCCCTGCACTCATGGACCCGCTCGCCTGCCCTCCGCCTCCTCGTCTGTCATCTACGTTCAGGTACGGAGTTCTGTGAGTAAACATCCTCCGACAGTAACGCTTTTCAGGAGACCGACTCTCAGCCCAGCAGAGCGGCCAGGCCCCAAAAAACAATCATTCTAAATGTCATCGGTCGTGGTGATTTCCGCCCGCTGAACCACGGATGACATATTGTGTCCTGTGAGGATTTTAAGTTTTCATGAGCGACGCAAGAAGCTGGAGCTCATAAGCTGCATATGTATGAGGCGCCGGGAGGACGGCGGCGTCGGGGGCAAATGAAACCATTATTCTCCCGCTTGTTGCGACCCTGCCAGCAACAAACACGTCCTGGAAGTCAAAGTCGCGTTTTCCGGCGACACAAAGCGAGCAGCGACTTATCTCCCGCCGACAGCTCTCTGTGTGGGCTTCCTCGCCTTTTCTGTGTCTAAACCAAGCCGCCTTCGTCAACAGGAGAGGAGGAGGACGAGGGCGGATTCATGAGAAGCGGCGGGTTGTAACCGCTCGCGTTCAAAGTGGCTCACCTTCATCTCACGGGTTGACAATGTGAGACCTGGTTCATTATAGATAAAGAAAGTCCTGCCGGTGCTGGAGTGAAAGGTGGTGCAGCGGCAGTTTATCTGAGGACATATTCGGGCTAAAAACACGGCAGAGACGAGAGACGAAGAAGACGTCAAAACGAGGGGATTTAGAGATCAGCGCCGGATCGGTTTGTGTCGCCAAAGTAATCACATTTAGACTATTTAAGACATCTTCTACAACTTCCTGTTGCATTGCACGATGCTGCGCTGTGACGCTGCACTCGAGGAGGATGTGCATGTGAAGTTTTAAGGCCACACAGACGACAAAAGATCCGTTGCTTGGCGTTAAAGACGACCGACGGTAAGCTACGGCTCTGACGGGACGCTGTGTCAAAATAAGACGCAGCTTCCTGTCGTTTGTGAAATAGAAAAGGATTTCTTTTATCCTGCTGTGGAGGCATTGAAAGCATTACAACACAATATTTGGTATGAAAGGAGAGCATGTCTCTATAAAACTCAGCTCATAACAAAAGGGAGGGACCTGGGAAAGTGTTTTAGGGACACGATGTCCTTGGTCCTTCACACTTTCTGCTCAGACTGCAGAAATATTCCACAGCGAACCTCAGGCTGCGACGTCCTCTTTCAAAACCAAGCTGTAGCTGTGATTCAGCCTCTTGCTCCTTTTCAGAGACGACACACAAGAGCAAAATGTTCTTTCTTTCTCTGAAAAGAGCTTCAAACCCTCGCCCGTCCTGAAGGCCTTCACGCCATCCTGTTTCAGGTGGCCGCAGCAGTAATGGCTTTCCTCCTACAAACGCACCTGTGAAATGAGGGCGCCGCCCGTCAGGTTTCACCTGGATTCCCGCTCGTGCCTGCTCGTCTCCCGCCCTTTGTTTGGGAAATTGATTTGTCCCAGGAGGGTTAACGAACAGACGAGGTGCAAAGCACATCCAGGTGGAGGCGTCGCGCTGCACGCCAGGCCTTCCTCGAAAACCTCCGCGGTCGGCAGGCCGGCAGCTGTAAATGTCCGTGGAGCGCCGGCCTCCTCCGGCCGGCAGGGAGGATCAGCTGCTGCTGGCTTTTCGTTTCTCTGAGAACTCTGCATGTGGACGAGTCAACAGGAAGCCTTCTGCCTTTGCTCAGGCTGACTGTGATGCTCCATCAACCAGTCAGATTTGTGTCTGTGGTCAAACAGGAAGACGCTGAGAAACACTCGTCACAGTAAAAGCGTGCTGCCTGACGTTTCTTTGCTCTTGTCTTCATCGCGACAAACACGAAAACATTTCAGCTTTCAACTGAAGCTAAATGGCATTTTAGTCCAAAGATGGAGGAAAACCAGCAGAATCACTGCCGACTCTGACGCTGAGGAAGTCATACGGCCGTTTTTCTCTTATTTTGAAGCAGTTTTATGGACGTTTATTCACGATGGACGTCACATCCTCGCAGACAGAATCTAAAAATCCGTCTGTGTTCAGGTTTGACTGAGCAGGAGTACGGAGGTTTCAGCGTAGCTTCACGGCCTCCATGAGCTGCTGCAGCTGACCGTGCTGATAAGCAGTCCAATGCGCCATCATCATCACCATCATCATCATCATCATCATCTCTGCCACTGCACCCTCACAGCTCTCTGAAAACATCTGCCGTTTTTCACCTGCTACGGCAGCAAATCGGGGAAAATTGGAAAAAAGCTGCGGGAGTCAGCGGCGTGTGAACGTCGCGATCCGAGCGAAGGCGGGTTTAGACGACGAAGGACGAAAGCGGAAGGACGCACAGTTCATGTAACAGCACTGAAGGGACCCCAGTGATGCCTCTTGATATGACCTGAGACGAGCAGACAGCCAATCAGGGGAAGTGTCAAGCTGTCAATCATGAAAGTATAAAACAAGTCAAACTTAGTTACTAACATAACTCCAGTTCTTTAGTTTAGCCTTAAAAGAAAGAATCTGGGTTTCCAGCTGCGACGGTCGAGCGCCGACCGGCTGCTGGGAGGTCCACGAGAGGAGAAGACGAGGTTTAAGAAGGGGTGTGTGTGTGTGTGTGTGTGTGTGTGTGTGTGTGTGTGTGTGTGTGTGTGTGTGTGTGTGTGTGTGTGTGTGTGTGTGTGCGTATGCAGCGCGCTGTAGAGTTTGTTTACGCTTGAAGGCTTTAATTTGAGTTCCTTCCTCTCCACAGAGGACATGATGGCTTATCAAGGAGAGTTAACAGCTTATTTGGGCAACAGCGAGGACCTCCGGATGGCGGATCAATAAATACAGAGAATGGTGTGTGTGTGTGTGTGTGTGTGTGTGTGTGTGTGTGTGCGTGTGTGCGTGTGTGCGTGTGTGCGTGTGTGAGACCATTCCTCTTCCTCCTCGGTGGCTCCTCCAGCTGTCAGGATGCAGCTCTGGTGAGAAAACAGCAACCGGGCGAGAGCAAGACATATCTGTCAAACGTCTCCGCTAACTGGACGGAGGGCAGAGTGAGTCTGTAAACGCAGCGTGTGAGCAGGACGGACACGGACATGGACATGGACACGGACACACGCGCACACACACACACAGTACAGGTAATCATCTCAGAGCCTGGGTCCATGCAGGTAATTACGCTGTATTTCTACGCCTGCTGCTTTACTGAGGACACACCTGCCCGGATGCTCTGCAGGTATTTACCAGCTCAGCCGCTCTCTGCCCGCAGCCCATGAGCAAGGCAGCCACAGACAGCCAGGGAGAGGACGACAGACAAGCGTTTCTCATCATCAACGACTGATTTTAGCCAATAAATCAATAGTTTCTCCTCGTTACGATGCAGCAGAAAAGGTGGATGAGGGCAGAGGGCAACACGCTCGAATCATGGAGTGAGCGGAGTGACACGACCTCCAGCAGCAACAACTGAGGGAAGCCAACCGACGCACGCACGCACGCACGCACGCACGCACGCACGCACGCACGCACGCACGCACGCACACACGCACACACACACACACACACACACACACACACAGCAGACTCTGACCAAGACAATAACCTGTGTGATATAAACAGACCTGCAGCTGCTCAGTGCAGATCGTTGTAACAAAAGAGCATCCAGCAGGTCTGTCAGTGCATTAATTAGTGTCATAGAAGAAGAAGTTAGCTTCCACTTAGCTTGACGGCTAACTCTCATAATGCATTTCAGAGGAGCAAAGAGCCTGAAACTGACCCTTTTTCTATTTAATGAACTGAAAACTGATGTGGAATCGACTGGAGGATTCAACTATTTAATCCCTGCAGGTGAATCTGCACTTCATTAAACATCATCATCATCATCATCATCATCATCATCATCATCATCTCCTCATGAGAATCAGTGTCTGACCGCAGCGCCGTCAGCGAGGCTCCTTCCAATCAGGCAGCGCTGTGAGGCGGTTATTATTTTTTCCATCTTCACACTGGCCGCTAACACACAGGTAACACTCCCTGCAGCCTCCAGGCAACACACATGCGCACACACACACACGTGCGCGCGCACACACACACACACACAGAGCGCCGAACCATCACACTGTTTCCACAAATTGACTGATTGTTTTCTTGCTCTCAGAGACGTTTGCTTCAGACTGAAATAGTTTGTGCACAGCAGAAGTGACAGGAGGAGAAATTTATGTCCCTCACAGTCACTCGGGAGTGTGTGTGTCCACGAGCGGCACGCACACACACACTCCATCCATGGCCTGGCACCCCGTATGTGTCAGGTGAAAACCTTGCATCTCCGACACGCCGTGTTTCCTGGAACAGAAACAGGAGGTTTTGTGCTCGCTGCTGCAGGTTTGTGACATTGTTACTCCTGATTGGAAACAGTTTCATCAGCCTCAGGTGTCGCAGAGCGCGGTCGAGTGTTTAACGGGGAGCAACTCATGCTTATTTTCATTAGCGCTTCATCTACAAAACATCAGAAAGCGAGGAAAAAAATGCCTGTTAGAGATTCAAACTGCCCAACGGGAACATGTTTAAATGTCTTTTTCATTGAACCAGCAGCCCAATCACAAAGATGCTCAGCTCTCATTCATGAGAGAGAAAAGCATCAAATCATCACATCTGAAAAGCTGAAACTGATCAATCAATCACCAAAACACATGCAGATTCATCTTCTGTCAATGGATGAATCCATTAATTGAAACAGAACAGGATTCAGCTGGACGTTGTAGGAAAAATCCCAAATTTCTGCACGTTTACAGCTGCTTCCTGTCTAAATATGTCTCACGCACGCACGCACGCACGCACACACGCACACACACACCCTGATCAGGCTGCATGGTAGCAGTGTGACAGCTCCCCTAATCGTCATGGCAACGATCCTTGAAGCGCACGCCGAGTTTCAGCATCACCGGTGCAACTGCTGCCGATCAGCATCATGCACGTCCTCACACGCACGCACGCACGCACGCACGCACGCACGCACGCACGCACGCACGCACGCACGCACGCACACACACACGCACACACACACACACACACACACACACACACAGAGTTAAAGAATGTCTCAAAATCAACTACAAACAATATTTAAAGTGGGACATTAAGAGCGACACTGAGGGGGTGACGGGGGGGTCAGGGGTCCGCGGAGCAGGAAGGTGATATTTACATTTCTTGGTCTGAGAAGGAGTCAGAGAGTCTCCACGATCGTTAGGGTTCATCCTCTGGAGAGCAGAAAACCGATGAGTGATTCCTGAGGAGGGGTACGTGAACCCCAGAGGGACAATTGAAAGATTACGGAGAAGCTCAGATCAGAAAGAGAAATGATGATTTGACTGCAATCGACACACAAACAGGAACTCACACTGGTGCAATCCCACCGACAGGTCAGTGCAACACCTGAGCAGCACATGCTGCCATTCAGAGAGCAGAAAAACCAGCCGGCGAGAGCGCAGAGAAGAAGAAAGAGATAAAAAAACAGCTGCTGCCATCTGGTGTGAGTGCAAACTCACCAAACACGAAGAAGAAGCCAAGACGAAACACGAAACCACGTAAGAGCACAAACCAGGTGAGCACGGCGAGAGGACGTGTCCAGATGCAGAGACGCGTTTCTCAGTCTGGATAAAACATAAGAACCAGGCGTGTGCACGTGATGCGAGCGCACAGGTGACGCGAGCGCACAGGTGACGCGAGCGCACAGGTCAGGAGACACGAGTGGAAAACCTTCTTCATGAAGGAGCATTTCTGCAAACTCAGCACAGCGAGCGCGAGGATGCGGCAAGCTCGACCCTCCGTAAGCTCACACCTGCTGCCGCCCTTTGATTACTGACCGCGATCTGTGGTTGGCTGCTTGGTGTCTGATGCAGCCTCAGTTACCTGAGAGCACAGCAGGGCTTTATAGTCACCTGTTCTGTTTCTTACTCGACCAGAAACGTCTCTGCTGAAGCCGGCGGATCCAAATAAAGAATAAAGACATGATGTTAGCTTCTTTCACCAACATGGACGCTGTGTTACACCTTTGCTAAAACTAAACTGACTCCAGGTCTGTAATACAACCTGTTCCTGTTACTGCGCAGAGAACGGCCATCAGAGACGTGAGGTACAAAAAACACCAATAAAGCAGACGATGAATCTCCCTCCACCGGCTGCCTGGACCTTTTCTCCCTCCATTAAATCCATTTTCTAAACTCTAAATTTAATTTTCCACGTTCCTGAGCATCAGACTGTTCTCGCTGCCTCTCGGCTGTGTTTCAAACCTCCTCTCCGTCTTATCTCCTGTAGGCAGATACCAGCCGTCTGTGCAGAGTGAGAGTGATCACTCCCCAAAGACAAACACTTCCTCCCTTCACAAACACACCACCGGCTGACTGCTGCAGACCGCCTGCGCGTCCCTCACATCCTGGATGGAGTTTCCAGGGTCTCGCTGGTATTCAGGGTTTAGATCTACCTGATGGAGACGTCTCGTGACATGACAGTGGTCTGTGGGCGCTCTGCCCTCTGGAGCTTCCTATGGACGCTCATGGAGGATTTGTCAGGTTTAACGACTCCAGAGACTCTCGACCCTGAGGACAAACTGTCCAAACACAGACCTGAACGCTGGACATGTGGTCCACGGGGTCATAAATCTCCTGTCCTGAACTTGGCAGACACGAGCAAACCCTCACAGAAACATGTGTGAAAGCGCTGAACGGTCTGAAGAGATCATCGACGTATTGCCCAGAAATCTGCAGCTCAGAGAGATTTTCCTTTCAGAAACACAGATTTGATATGAATAAGTGAAGTCGCGACAGTCTGAGCCCTGAAGAGGCCTTCAGCTTCAGTCAGTCCACCACACGTTGAACCTGCTGCAGGGTTTAAACAGAGCCACTGATCCACCGTGTTTACATCAATAATAAAAGTTTCTCCTCGACCTTCTTAGGTCTCCTGTCTTGTTCAAATCTCTGTGGGTATTTCTCTTCAGACATGGGACTGAAATTTAAATCAATCATAAAGAAGAAATGTTGATGCCAAAGCTCAAATCAGCTTTTAATTAAACTGTTTCATTTCAAATCTAATTACCATTTTCACTCTGGTGCATAATCAGTCACTAATTTCCTCCAAATCTACCTGCTGAGGGAAAAGAGAGAAACACTTTAAAGTGATTTGATCCTCAGATATCGAACAGCAGCAAACTTGTAAATCTCATCAGGTGCACGCTGACTTTTACGATGCTGTAATATTTCCAGCATGGCATGAGGCCTCCTGCGTCTGTCCGGTCCGTCTGCAGCATCACCTGCTCTCCCCTCGCAGGGTAATTCATCATTCTCAGGATTTATTGCTCGATGCCTCATTTCCTGCAGACACGGCTCAGACATCTCCACCACTCAAAATCAGATTTGACCACGTGGAGGTGTGAGGAATCGATCCTCGGCCGCTTCTCTTATTTCAAACCATCAGGAATCAGCGAACTCCTTCCTAAACGTCCCAGAGGTCGGACAAACTGTCAGAGTCTTTGTGCAACAGATCAACCTGTCCAGGTAACGAGCCGACGGACGACACAGGCTGCAAAACGAGAGCCTGAAGAGTTTATCGACGGTGGGAAACAAACCCTGACGAATGTCCCACAGGTGTTTAACTGATGGGAAATATTTCACTGAGGGTCAAACTCAAACTTAAACTTTCCTTTCTCATCTGTCGCTCATCAGAACGCCATTTCTAATGTAAATCGCTGAAGTTTGAACACGCAGGCAACAACTCTCAAAGCCTCCAGCCGTGAGGTGAGGCAACGCTTCGAGCTAAAAGCTATCGGTAGCATAGCATAGATGAACAGAGATCACAGCGACGATCCATCCTGAGGGCGACTGTCTGTAAGGAGGAGGGTGAAGGATCACTGCGGTCTGACGGGTTCATTGTAGGGGAATCCTGGAAGAGGAAGAGTCAGATCAATGAGTTCACCAGGACTCATCTTCTGCTCAGCTTCATGGCATCTGGACAAACAGCCCGTTTGCCGACGCTGACGGTGGCGTTATGGAGAACCTCTGCAGACTTCCAGTGTGTGATTCCTGGTTCAGATCCAGGAATCTGTCCCTCAGTATCAGAGGAAGGAAACCCCACCGCGGTCGCCGCTTTCTCAGGCGTTTCCTCGTATTGTTGCTCTCTGGTTGTTGGTTTAATGATCAGAGTCGTGCTTCAGCCCTCAGGATTCACCGTCCTGCACTGAGCGAACCGTCGGTTGATCAACACGGACGTGCTTCGGCTGACAAACACGAAGCTTCGGCAAAGGAAGCCATCGTCAACGCAGAACAACGGCAAACGACAGCGAGGCCGCTCCCTGCTCAGCCAATCACAACCTTGAGAGCTGGGTGGGTTAAACAGTGTTCTTATAAAAGCAAGCAAACAGACACGACTGTGAGAAAACAGATCAGTTTGTGAAGGAATGATTTTAAATCCCAGCTGCACCGACGTCTGAAGGACCCACCGACTCTGCAGCCAGACATGAAGCTGGAAATCTCACCACTTCACAAAAATGTCCCAGGTGTTTGGGACTGAAACAAAGAATCTGATGGCATCACCTGGAAACTGTTGACGTTTACAGACCAAACCAACAATCAATCAACAAAATCAACCAATGATGAACAGAAGAGTCAGTGATTAGAAACTGAGGGGGCCGAGGTAAGAGCTCAAGGCCTTCTTCAAGGCCGGCTGTTCAAAGCTCATTTAAGGTTGGACTTCCTGTCCCCCGGCCTGAATGAGAGTGAAAACAGCTGTTTGACATGAAAACGCACTGCGGCTCAGAGCAACGAGGAAGTGACGGCTGTGCGAGCGCTGGAATCCGACCGGAGCCTCCACTTTCTGATGACCGCCGGTGGATCGAGCCAATGAGGCAGAAAAACTCTCCACTGGGTCGCAGCAGGCAACGAGAGCAGAGGGAGGAAGAGGAGGAGGAGGAGGAGGAGGAGGAGGAGGAGGAGGAGGAGGAGAGGGGGAGTCTGAGCTGCAGAGAGGGGAGGATGAGATTGAAAAGACTGGACTGGGGAGAAGGGAGATGACGGCTGTGACTTCACCAGTGGAGGGATAAAAATAGAAGCGGAGCGCTGCCTCGGCTCGTCCGCCGAGGCCGTTTGAATCAATTGATCATCGCCGCGCAGAGCCAGTTCAAGTCTTTTATTAGATTAGAGCATCCAGAGAGCCGGCGCCGCGTTAACAATCCGATTCAAAGCGCTTCACCGCCAGCCATATACGCTCCAGCGTCACCTGTCAGAGCCTGACGAGAGGCCGAGGAGGTGTCGAGACGTTTGAAAGCCGTCTGACAGACAGCAGTCAGAGAGGACGTCTTCGCTCCGGCCTTCTGCTGCTTTCATGTCCTCAGCATCAGGAGAGACGCTCACTGCTCTCATGCTTTGACAAAACTATAACGTATCGGTGCAAATAAGACAGTATGTCTTCTGGAAACTGTGTGAAAAAGCGGGTTTGCACCATATAAGAAGCAGAGATGCTGTTGAACTGGAGGGAAATGCTGGATCCTGCACAGTGCACAGGAGTGAGAAAACCCCTCTGACACCTCTACTGTCGAACACCATTTCCCACGAGGCCACAGGCTGCAGCCTCGAGTCCAGAGTCCATGTTCAAGCTCAGTCATGTCTGTGAGAACAGCAGCAGTGTTCTTTAAAGAAAGGTCTGAAGATGTGCTGCCATGCTGGTACATGTTTCAGTTTCCAGCCGCAGGTGCTGCAGGTGCACGTTTACGTCTGAGACTGAGTCAAAAAACGAAGCCTCTACTTTCTATTCGAGCCAGCGAGGCAGACAAACTCTCCACTGGGTCCTTCAGGGAGGTTTGGCTTTTCCTGAAAGCACAGACTGTATGAAACATGGACGGAGTCTCCACAGGTTCCTGAAGTGAAGCTCAGTCACAGTGACTCCATCTTGGCAGCGGCTGACTCCGCCTAACTCCCGGCTGATCTGTCACCGGGCAGAGGTGGAGCCGAATGAAGCCTGGCTGCTGAAAGCGAGCTGTCACTCAAAGCAGCCGTGGCCATAATTATGAATAATTGAAATGAAATTAGCTATAGAGACAAGACTGCAGACATGTTTATCTCTGCTGAGTTTGGGCATTTTAATATGGAAGTCTATGGGGACTGACTGGCTTTTGGAGTCCATTCGAGGAACAGTTCTTGGCTCTTGATGGGCTTCATTTTTCCGCCCTGGGGGACGCCGCTCGCTGTGACAGGCTGCCCAGACGTGATGTCAGGACTTTGGCTCTCGATGCAGCTAGGCTAGCGAGTTTCTTCAAGTCTGCGCATCGTCTGACTTTGAAAGTTAGTGTAGCTTGTTTTTCTCCGCCACAGAGGAAATAAATCCCTGTTGAGTGAAAACAAGTCGGTTTATTTACTGCAGAAATGATCTGAAGGCTGAATCAGCTGTAAAGCATCGCAGCTGACAGAGAGCGCCGCTACAAGAGCTCAGTCAGAGACTGACAGACGTTTTCACTTTGAGAGAAAAGCCTTTAAAAAATGTGTCCAGACTGAACGCGAAGCTGATTTCAGACACAGAATTGCTGCATATTAAGTCGACAGAAAGACGTGAAGTGACTCACAGAGGTGTGAATTAACTTCAGGCTAAAACACGTAATAAAGACTTCTTGAGTGAAAACTCTGCGCTCGCCATGAAGCAGCTTGACTTCATTTCACAAACACACAGAGGCCTCGCGTTTCACAGCTGGATGTTTTAAGCCAGAGGTGACGAGAAGGAAAACTGTGGAGCCAATTAAAAATAATGAGCTGCGTGTTTCGTCTCCGACCGGCCGCCTCCGCTGCCGACACACGGACTTCATCAGTCAACAAGAAACCTTCGACCAAAACGCTAAACAATTTAAATGAAGGGTTAAAAACACGTTGCTCATCCATTCAAATCGAGGTGATGCTGCGGTGATTATCATGATTTGAACTTTTGGTTGTTGGCGTTATTTTGGAAAGGCAGCAAACATCCGACTCCAGTGCGACAGCGAGTTCGTTCGTGGCTTTCTGTGGTGGAACGGCCGCTGCTTCCTTACCGAGGCGAGGGCATGGCGGGCAGGACGGGTTTGATGGGGACGTGAACGTCTTCACAGAAACAGATTTCATCCAAAAGTTCAGGACGGAGGGTCCGTCTGACACAGGGGTCTCACAGCGAGACAGTTCAGGCCAGAGAGCGCCGTGAAAGTCGCACAAATTCCACATAAATTTAAAAAAATCATAATAATCACAGCATGTCTGATTTATATGAAAGTGAAATATGAGCCAAAATAATAAGAATAAAGATGTGAGAATCAGATTTGGGCCTGCAGTCACACACACTCTCACACTAAGATGAATACTAAAACTAGAAAAATCAAAAATCTTCACAAGCTGTAACACAGACCATTATGAATCCATCTCCTGTGATTTCGTCCAGACGCTGCGAAAGGATCTTCGACGGCAGTCTGGAAATGACGGTTCAGAGCGTGACTGCGATTTCAACCGCTGCTCGAGAGCTGATTCAAATAAAACTGAGGGAAGGCAGCGTCAGAGAAAAGACGTCACAGCAGACAGACAGACAGACGGGAGTGGACGGAGACAGGTGATCAGACGACGTGTGGACAACCATGATAACATCAGAGCACCTGGACATGAGGACAGACGGCAGCTCCGGCGACAGAGTTGAGCTGCTCACACACGATCCGTCACGTCCACGTCCGTCCAGACTCAGTTGACACGTGTGGTCCTGACTTTAACGAAAGGTGGACGCAGAGCTTCACCACACGGTGCGACGACGATCACCTGCAGCTCGGTATCAGCACAACCAATCACCTCGTGGTGGACCGCAACGCTTCAAAGATGGACGCCACTGCAGAGAACGTGGACGAGGTGATGTCACAGTGACAGTGACCTTTGTCCTTCGGCGTGTTGACGCTCGTAAACTGCGCAGAAAGCAGCTGTTTTATCACCTTCACCTCCAGGATTGGAGCAACGCTGCATAAGGCGTGTGCCGTGGGCGTCACGTGACACTCGTCAGCTGACACCGCCCTCCTCGCTGAGGGTCAGTGTGAGCTGTCCTTTAAAAGTGTTGACTTACAGCAGCCCAAACTGTCCCCGCGCTGTCCCTGTCAAACACGACAAGAGCAGCTGTTGTTGTGAATGAAAGATGCTGCTTTCAGCTGAGCTCCTGCTGCGTTCACACATCCTCACACTCCCAGAGCCTTAACGAGTCCACGCCAGGCAGGTGATCGGCATCTTAACGAGGACGCCGCTTATTCCCACGACATTAAATGCACCGTTGCGCTGTTCTACAAACAGCACAAACACCAAACCAGCACGAGGACAACAAACGGGGGCGAGACATCTGGAAGCGTGCGATGTGGCAGCTGCTCCATCACGTTATATACTGTATATAAAGGAATGTGAAGGCCTGTGTGTGTGTGTGTGTGTGTGTGTGTGTGTGTGTGTGTGTGTGTGTGTGTGTGTGTGTGTGTCTTTATCAGCACAGAGCAGAGGCGCTGTGGGGGACAATCAGCCATGACAAACCTGAGAGACAGTTTCCCTCAACGACCAAAGTCGTCCTCAGCCTTCCTATTCTCACTTCCTCTCTCTTCTGTCTCTGCTGTCGTATGAATGTCCAGCTGTGTCACTCACTTCAGCAGAGACGGAGACGGTTATTTCAGAGTGAGACTCCGTGGATGTGCGTGTCCACAGCTGGAGTCGGACCTGGTTAGCCTAGCATAGCGCAAAGACCGGCAGCAGCAGCAAACAGCTAACCTGGCTCTGCCCAAAGCTCAGAAATACACCAGCTAACACCTCAAAAGCTCATCAGCCCCCCTCCCCTTTACGATCAAACCCCCTCAGGCCCCTCAAACCGAGTTACTGCCGCCTGCTGTAAACCAGCACATAAAGAGGAGCGCTGGAGGAGCGTAACGCTGCTCCCCGTGCACCGAGAGCACGACTCCTTCCACGTGACTTCGACCTTGTTCACCATGAAACTGCACCTAAAAGCACCGACTGTTCTGCATTTGTGTCAGAATCAGAAACAATATAAATCAACCATAAACAATATGTAAACTATGTGTACCATGCTGCAAAAATAAGCATCATCCTACGAAGAAATATGTCTGTTGTGCATTATAAATACTAATAATAACATATCAGAAATAATAAACATATAGCCCGTTGTATTACATCAAGTACTGCACATGTTGATGTGATTGTATAATGATGATGTAATGCAGTAATGCTGAATACACTGTCTGTGTACAGATTAACATTGAGGTGCTGGTAGTTCAGGACTTTAGCGCCACGCTAGCAGTTTCCCACAGCTTCCAGTCTGTGTCCTAAGCTGGGCTAAAGATTTAGATTTAGATTCATAATACATGGAGTATTTTCAGCTGGAGGTTTTACAAGAGGTCTTTGTTATAATGGTGGTCTATGGGGAAAGTCTCTCTGGGTTGCAGGGGCTTTAAAGCTGCAGTTCAACAGTTGGCCACTGGGACAAAGAGGCAGCTGCCAAAAACTGAAAAGGTGAAAAACAAATCTTGGTGAAACGGAGCAACAACGTGTCAGCGGTGTGTTTAATAAACGCGAAAAGCTTCGTGTCAGACGCCGTTCTGAAGCTCGTCAGATCCCCCCTCCCTTCATTAGCATGGACGGGGTTAAATGCGAGGCTCTGCATGGAGAGCATGTAAAATAATCCCTGTTTCCGCGGGTGATCATTATATTTGCTGGGTGGAGGGATCAAAGAGAGTTAAAACACGGGCTGTTTGCTGCAGACGCCCTGATCAGGGACTGAAACTAACACGGCCGAGAGCAGAAGACGTCTTCGACAGCTCAGGAAGAATGAAGGAGGGGGGGCAAGAAAACGCCCCAGTAAGACTTTTTCTTTGAACATCTGCGAATGCAAAGCTGCTGAACGGCCGGTCGGACGCAACCTGTCGGTGTCGCAGAAGAAACCAGCACAAGCAGCTGCATCAACAAAATAAACTGGCTCAGAAAGCGGGTGTTTGGCGACACTGGCCCTTCGAGGACTGAACAAAGTGTGAGAGGATCACGTGACTTTGGTCTTTTTTTTGCTTTAAAAAGGTTGTCACAGATGTCACAGTGTCCTTGAATGCACCAGCAAGGAGCGGTTTCAGCTCTCGACTGCATTACCGGCCAACAATGACATGAAAAGTAAGTGACTGAACATCGACAGTGATGGATGGTGCAGCGAGCGTCAAAGCTCTGCAGGTTCAGATTCACAGAAACGAACTGAAACCAATGAGGAAGGAAATCCCATCAACCTAAAACCTGATGAGGTGTTCGGACAGAAATGAGGTCACTTTAAATTAAATAAAATGTTCAAAAATACGACCCCTTAAAGAAGCTGAATCACACACTACAAACTCAATCTGCGTACGACTGCTCAACATACTTCTGTGTAAATAAATACGAGTTTGCATCTTTTCAAACTTAAGATGGTCATAAGAGGCGACGCGAGCCACGGACGAACTCGTGCTTTGATCTCGTGGGCTTCATCTTCGCCAAATAAACTTTAAATTACTGTAAAATGTTAGCAACTAACGCTAACAGCATCTGGCTTGTGTGAAATTTAATGGTTAAGGTTAGATCATATGTTTGTATGCCGTCATCGTCGATGCTGCATTGCATTGTGGGGCATCTCTGTCATCTTAGTATCCAGTGTTCTGGTTGGATGCGCCCTATGCGTCTTGAAGCTAAATGCTAAAGCCAGTACGCTAACACGCTGTCACGATGTTTACGTGTATACCATGTTCATCATGTTAGCTGAATGTGCTAGCATGCTAATAGCTGCTAATCAACGTTAAACAAAGTACAGCTGAGGCTGATGGGAATATAGTTGGTTTTTTTTTCACGAACCAACATGGCAGACTAATCAAAATGTTGGTCGCACAAGTCAAAGCATCAGCAAAGTTATTAAAATTCATCCTGAAGGGACGTGAATGTCTGCAGAAAGCTTTATGGAAATAGTTTCCAACATCTGGCTCCACAGCGGCCATCGAGGACGGGCGGGTACAGCGGCTGGACGGACGGATAACAACAACGCAGCGTGAGAGCGAAAGGTAACGCGGCGGATGGGTGGAGAGACGCTGATGATTAACAAGCAGAGAGGTAATTGAAAGGTCTAAAGCGGGATGATTGTGCGGCTCGGAGGGAGAAATTCAATCAGACGAGACTCTGGTGTGAAGGGTTCGGCTGTGAAAAGCAAACTGATTGCTTATACAAAAGGTGTCATTTTGCATTTCACAGAGAGCGATCTGCAGAGGCTTTGTGCTTTACAGTACCTCCACTCAATTAAGAGTTCACGAGAACACAAAGCAGGCACAGAAACGTGTGGGCTGACTCTCATTAATCCCACAAACCATCGCACTGAGCGGACCGATCGCGATGCACACTCATTTTCTGTTAAGAGCCACAATGGAAACGATCAGTTTAAAGGAAAGACAAATCTCATGTTCTGTTGAGTTAATTCTGCTCATTTGATGGGCTGACGCTGATAACTGAGCATTTGAGCGAAGAATCGATTAAAAGGCTGTACGCAGCCCTGCTGGAGCTCCAGTTTTAGACTCAACATGAGAGAGAAGCGTTCTGTAAAAGACAAGAAAACAGAAAAATGAAGAGAATCACACTGAGCTGATGCACAAAAGCCCAAACACGTGACCGGGTTGCTGCTCACGCTCCACTGCTCTGGAAAACATAATGACAGGCTGAAAGAGCGAGAGAGAACAGGAAACACTGCGTCTGAATTTCACATTTCAGCGTTAATATCTAAATCAAACGCTGTCATTTCTGGGGGAAACAAACTCCTGGATGCAACAAAAAGGAGAATTCCAGGGATTCAGTGTTTTACTTTGATAAAGTCAGACAGATTTTTAAAAAGAAGAGTCAAAATCAAAGCATCATCTGCTCGTCACTCCGTCAAACTCCAGAAACACCAGATCCTCCATCTCCAAGGATTCAATGCAGCAATTCAGTAAATCTTCTGGCAAAGCTTCGGCACGCTGAGCAGCATCGCCGACTGACAGGAGGCCATCCTGATTGTGCTGAAGGCAGACGGTCAACAACGGAGGGAGCTAGCGTAGCTTATTAGCTGCGAACCACCATCAACTTTTACTTCCTCATTTGAGAATAAACTGCTCCACAGAAACAGAACGGCTAACAGATTAAAAGAGAGGTCGATGGTACAAACATTTCTTTTAAATAACCTGCTGGTACTCTTAGCGCCCAAGCTAACGGGAAGAGCTTGTTAGCTCGGAGAGCTTGAGGACTGTGTTAACGGCCCAGTACAAAGAAAACAGAACGAAGCTTAGCGATGACTGACTAGAGCTAGCTCATGTTGCTAACATGTTAGATGTTTGCTAGCAAGCTACGTTAGTTAACCAACTAGCCTTCAACACAAACCTTCTGCTGCCGTTTATTTTACAAATACATGAGGGTGAATTTCGCGGTGCTACTTCCTTAATTAATACACTTAATTAAAGTTCACACAACTGGACTGTCGTTGTGTGTGCAGACGTTAGCTGTAAGCTAGCTAGACATGGACATAAAGATAATGTGTGGCGTGAATCTGTGTCTTTCCCTCCACACGCTCCTTTTTCCTCTCGCATTTCCACCTCGTCGACAGGTCTGTGCCGCCACTTTGGGTGAGCTTGAACGCAGCTCTGTCTGAAAACGCCATCGGGACAAACTAGATAAGAAAGCAAAGCTCTGTTTTTCAGCCGTCGCAGGCTGCTGAAGACTTCACGCATGTGAAATGAAAATAAAGTTTTACTGGGGCCTCGGCCTTTTTTAACTTGCATCGCATCAGATTACTGAGGGTGCATCGCATCAGGCTGCGGCGGAGACAGACTTCAGCCTTGGAGCTAACTAGCTGCTGAACTGAATGACACATTGATGAAACCCGTCTCTGATGGAGGACTGAAGGCGTCTACAGCAGACTTAGAGACGGCTGCCAAACCAAGTTTAGCTGCCAGAGAGGATGTACTTGAGACATCTATGTTCATCTTTGTCTGTTTTTTAAAAGGGTGGATTACACCCATTGAGGTCCTCCACCAAGTTTAGCTGTGAGGCAGGATTGAGCGTCGCTCCTGAGAACAGCAGCCTCAACAGCTGCTGCCAAAACGGAGGGTTAGGTGTAGGTGGAACGACGAAACCTAAGACACGACGTGCAGCGTGGGATTGCCTTCTTTTTTTAAACCCAACAGCTCAATTACTCAGTATCAGAACACCAAAGTCATCTCAAAGGAATCATCAAAACACAGCAAACAAGCACAAACGTAAGTGACAGAGGAGACGCTCTGCACGAAGGCGAACCGACACCTGTGCACGTCAGCCCGAGAGCCGCCGCTCAACAAAGCTCCCTGTCAAAGTCTAAATCTGCATTTTACTGCACAAGCACCACAATCTCCAGAGCTTCTCCAGGGGGACGACAGAGCGGGCCGTCATCCTAACAGACGAGCGGCGTGCGGAGGCATCTCCGCGGCGGGGACGCCTCGCGGGACTTCATTAGCCACCAGAAGCACGGAGCGAAACCGCCGGCTGATCCGGCTGCCACACGGGGACATGATGCAAGCCGCCCGGCCTGTCAATACCGATTTATTCATGACGACTCAGAAATATCATCGGCCTCCAGAGGGTTTGAGCGGTGCAGACGACGCAGATTTAACCCCGTGTGACCTGTTTTACACACCCAGTGGCCACTTTATTAGGAACGCCCGCACAGTTTAATGCAACCAAATGCACGGAGGTCACAGTTGGCGGCGGTGCTGCACTGGGCTGCATTACACTTCAAGGTGTTTCTAATATTCTGACCCAAAAACAATAAAGGGGAACACAGTTTGAGTTCACCTCGACATGCAGAGCGTAGCGCCTACCTTTAACCAGCTCTGTGCTGCATGTAAACATCCTTTATGCACCAACAGCACTACAGACAATACAGACCAACGAACAGATTTTATTTGGCTGAATTTAAATAGAAAATATTCTGTGCTGCCCACACGCTCGACAAGCTCAGAAAAAGATGAAACTAATGTTCATCACAGCACCTCCAACACCTGCCTGCACACCATTTCAGCGGGTTTCCCAACAAGCAGCACGCCGCCGCGACAAAGCAGAGCTCAGCCTTTGTTCGGCTGCTTGTACCAAAACATGAACCTCAGTCTGGGATCTGTCACCATTTTAATCGTTTCTAACGATGTGCCCAGCAGGTCAGAGCAGAGACAGGAAGAAGCTCGGAGACGGTGAAAAGCCTTCAGTGTTTCAAGTTTTCACTTTGCTTTCATACAATGTGAAATGACTGAAATGAGAGCAGAGGGCTGAGTCCGGCCTCACGCTGCAAACGTTCGGCTGTGCCGGGATTTTCAGGCCCGCACTCCCCCTCACATCCTCGCCGCGATGTGTCGTCACTCTCAGCATTCAGCGCACTCCCACTGATCCGCTGTAATTCATTTTATTCAGCCGAGAGGTCTGTGTAGGTGAAGAGAGAGGCCGGCGCTAAGTGCTCGAGAGCGAGAGGTTTCCCCGTTTGAGTCTCTGCAATGCATGCTGGACTTTCTGCTGTGGGTGTGCGAACTGGGAGACTGTCCTGACAAACAGCTTAAAATAACCAATGCTGCCACGTTCGAGAGGAAAGCAGGAAACAGCTCGAGTTTCTCAGACCACACAATTAATCTAGATGATTGATTAGCAGGCCACTGTTTTCAGAGCTGATTGGTTATTTGAATCATTGATCAAACACTTCAGACGTCTGCGCTTTGAGCTGTCAGTTCGCCAGCATGCTCACGTTTATCACGCATGTTCACCTTTAGCTTGTCAGCTAACGTTTGCTAATTACAGCAGCGACAAATACAAAGTACAGCTGAGGCTGATGGGAGTCGTTTTGATTTGGCCTTAAACAGAAGAATTGGACAAAGGAGGATCAACAGCTGGACAGACGGACTGAGAGACAGGCCAACCGACAGCCATGATGCTAGCATGCTACTTGGCCAAAGTGAGTATTTTCTGCTGTTTAACATCACTGTAAGCTGTCTGAGTCTGAATCTCTGCAGCAGGAAAAACATTTTGAGCTGAAAACAAGTCGCTGCTGAGTTTGGACCCAGAACACCAACGCGGTGAATGAAGGTGCTGCAAATTTAATGAGTTCTCTGCAGCTGGACAGCAGCAAAAAAAAAAAACAACAAATCACCCACACTGAGCTTGTGAGGCTGAAAACTTCATTTATTGATTTATTTGTTCACTCAACATTTCTGTCGATGTCCCAGTTCTTCAACACCTTTTTACTTCTGTACAATAACCAGCATCAATGCACATGGAAGCATAAGAGCACACGGCGTCCTCGTGCTCCCCGTCTCTTCCCCCTCCAGCCCCACACGCCCAAGAAGATGATAATAATAATAAACTTTATTCATAGCACAAGTGCAACAAAGTGTTTAGCATAAGATGTAAGAAGAAGATGCAATAAGTATACACACTTCACGTGTACCTCAGTAAACTTCTTAAATTCACGCTGTTAAATTCAAACCACTTAAATTCTACTTCACCGTCGTTTTGATGCACTTAAATTTAAACTACTGATGTTTCTTGGATGCTTTTAGTTTCACACTGTTAATACATTTTCTGAAGCGCAACCTAAGTTTCTTAAACACCTCAGGTACTCCGTGTACTTCAGTATACTTCGATTACACCAGAGTACATCAGTGGCTACAACACTGCACGCGTGATGAAGCAGCAAAGATACAGCAGGCGTTCCCACAGAAGACTTAGACGGTTTCTTTATTGATCCCAATTTAGGAAATGATTGTGTTTTAATTTAAAATGCAGTCCTTTCAGCGATTGTTCTGCAACCAATGAGGTGATACCAGGTTAAAATCTACAGACAGAAGGTGACGAAGCGCCTTCTGAAAGAAACTTAAAGGAGCAAACTGGGATGAGGCTCTGCAGCAGATCGACAGAGCGTCAGTGGTATCAGCGAGGCGTCTGCACAGAAGCCTGAAGGACGCCGAAGACACTGAAGACAACCAAAAAAGCTTCTGTCCTCGGGCTGGAGACTCCTCCATTCATCCTCTGCACTCCGACAAAAACAGTGTCATTATTTATTCATCTGGTTACGTTTAGTTTTCTTTTGTGAGCAGCATAAAGGGAGCACGAGCTGCATCGTTGCACGGCCCCGCGCTGTAAAACGATAAATAAATGAACCCGTTAAAGACGGCAGCGAAATAAGGATTGTCAGGAGACGCTGAGGAGAAGAGGCAGCAACAGGAAGCAACGAAACACAGCCGAGCAAAAGTCTCCTGTGACGTGAAGGCGAGGTTCAGTTGTGCATCAGGTCATCTGAGGTGCTGATGTCCTCACCCCAACCCTGCTAAACGCTTCCTTCGTCTTCGTGTTTCCTGGTTGGAACTCCTCTGCTCGACTCGGAGCCTCGAACGCTGAAAGTTGTCAGAGAACAACGCGCTCCGACCGAATCGCTGCAGTTTGTGTTGACTCCGTCGGACCGGAGATGATCCAGCTTTATCCTGCTGAAGGTCGTTTCTTCTGCGTCCAGTCGTGTGTTCAGGAAACGACTGAGGCTGGAAGTAAAACAGCTTGTTTGTTCCACCGGACTCAGGCACAAAGGATCATCACTGGATCACGTTTTACTGTCCAGTCCTTCGTTTCATGAGCAAACACTGCACCTGTGAGTCTCATGACACTCCCATGAGCCTCAGCTTTACTCTGAACCCACTTCGCCATAATTAGCAAACGTTAGCATGATGGCAAACACGCTAAAAATGATACCTGCCACCGTCGCTGTGAGCACGTTAGCATGCCGACATTAGCACGGAGCCTCACAGAGCTGCTGCACGGCTGAAGACTCTGAAGTCGATGTCAATCACACAGATGATTGACTGATAATCACAGCTGATGATTCATTTCTTCCTGATTGACTAATTGATGAATCAAACAGAACTATTTTACGTGATTCTGTGATTATTTTAAACACGATCTGTTGATTTTTCAGCATCGACTTGAAGCACAAAACAACACAGTAATTGTTTTTCTGACATGTGGTGATAAAGCAAAGACTTCATCTCCAACGAACATCCATGTTTAAAACGGCCGCGTGCAGTACAGTATTACAGTCACTGTACTGCAGTGTACTGTGAAGTACTGCTGACTGCAGAGTTTGAGCTGACTGAGGGCCGTCTTTGGCCCCGGGGCCGGGCTGACTCGCTGTCTGATGCTCTTCATGGAGCTCCCTGCTCTGTGAGAGCCCTGCTGAGACATCCTTTCACTTCCCCAAGAGGAGGAGGAGGAGGAGGAGGAGGAGGAGGAGGAGGAGGAGGAGGAGAGGTTACATAACCCTCTGAGAAGAGCTCCGTCTCAGGGAATCTGACAGGGGAAGGAGGGATGACAAAGGAGGACGGAAGTCGCCTCCAGCAAATCTGCAGCCAAAATTCGCGCCCACCACCCACCGGAAAAAAACAAGCCCCCAACATCAGCAGAAGTAGCTCCTTATAGCAGAGGAGCAGGAGGAGATGGTGTTTATCTTGTTTGTGTAATGAACAGCTGCCAGGGGATTAGATGTGTGGAGGGAGGGAGGCGTGGGTCTCCATCAAGAGGGGGTTTCTGCCGTCCTGGTTTCCCTGCTCGCTTTGTCAGATGCTTGGAAACAGGACAAAAACAGAAACACCGGGGGAAGACTGGAGGCTTCCAGCGTTTGAGCGGCAATCACACAAAACAGGTGGGAGTTTCCTCATAATGTCGTGAAAAACACATTCACTCGTTTCTATTATTGGCTGCTTAACTCTGACCACTTGAACCACGTTCTGCGTTTTCAATCAGAGAAGCTTCAAGGCTGCAGATCGGAGGATGTTCAGAGATGCTGCAGAGCAACGCGAGACGAGGCCAAACGTTTCCTACCGGAACCAGAACGAGGCTCCGTCCGATGGCAAGCTTAGAAAAGCCATTTTAACAAAAGCACACATTATGAACCCGTATGTCTCTTCAAACGAGGAAGCTACATGCAAAGAGAGTAGAAACTGGACTGATCTCCAAAAGGCATAAAGTTAAGGATGAATCACTCTCTTCAACATTTTAGGCAACATTAGTGCATTATTTTTGTTTTCTGGAGAGAAAAAAGGAAAAGAGGATCATGCAAAAGTTTGGGGAGCCTGAGAGATTTGAGCTCTCAGAACTTTTAGCAAAGTTTTGACCTTAATTAGCTCCACAGCGCTGTGGCTTGTTCGCAGTCATTGTTAGGAAAGTGCTGCAAAATAAGCTTAAGAAATACTGTGACCCCTCAAAGCCTGTCCCAACAATCAGCAGCCTGGGCTCCTCTAAGCAGCTGCCTGCACTCAGAAAAATAAACCAACGGATGTCCACAAAGCAGCAGAAGGCATTAAGAAGGCCGTTTCTCCTCAGTTTGTAATGTCATTAAGAAATGTCAGTTAGCAGGAACGGTGGAGGTGAAGAGAGGACTGCTCGGAGGACTGAGAGGCAAATTAAAGCTTCATGAGGATTTAGCAGACTCTGCAGTGGTGGAGCAGATCTACTGCAGCAACACTCACAAAATCTGAAGTTTGCAAGCTTTGGGCTGGTGTTACAGCGAGTGGACAGGAAACATTTCACTGGCGGAGGGAAGAAAGGATTCAGTGAAACACCAACAGACTCTGCAATCAAGCATCACACCGTGTGTAAAACAGCTGCAGGTGAAAAGAGGACGGCTTCAGGATAATCACCTGAAACACCCACTGACGACCTCAGCGTGCAGGACGACCCCAGAATCTCAGAAAAGAAGCCTTTTGAAAGGAACAGAGGGTGGAAATCTCCAAAATAAGCCCTGAAAGACCCTCAGCTGGCTACAAAAGCCTTTACAAGCTGTGATAGTTACTTCAAGGAGGTGCTGCTAAGCACTGACCATGCAGGGGCCCAAACTGTGGCTGCAGGCCCTTCTCCCTTTTTGTTATTTTTAAACTGTAAAAGATGAAAATAAAAATGTAATATTGCTGGAAATAGTACAGAAAACTTTAACTTCATGCTGTTTGGAAACCCTTTTTATTCACAGCAAAACAATTCTCGACCAGCGGAGCCCAAACTTCCTCTTACGTCGTCTCGCCCGGGTCTGACAGCCATCCACTGCGTCAGCTTCAGGACGTCTTCTCTGTCCACCTGTCGGTCTCTAAGCAACGTGACGTTTGCAGACGGAAACGTCCAATCGGCTGCAGGTTAGCACTGCGCTGTGGCGAGGAGAGGACGCACCGCTGGACGAACAGACTCACTGACGGGCAGACAGAGGTTAGCCTCACTGGCTAGCTAACAAGCAGCACAAAGAAAGTGAAACCCAACGTTAGACAGCCAATCAGCAGCGTTCCTAGATCCTGGCACGAGCTCGCTTCATGCTCATTGGCTCACTGATGAGATTTTTCTCCTTAGCTCCTGAAATTTGGTACGAGTGCAAAGTGAGTGCCAATAAAGTATTGAAGTTTGGCACCCAGCGCTGGTCGCAGGCTGTGACAGCATTAATGTTTCACTCCTTCATTCAAAGCTGTGCGGAGCGAGCTGAAGGCTCCACAGGTTTCTGAGGCGGCGGCGGCTCCTCGTCCAAACGACCGAAGTCGGGCCTGAAGTTCTGCAGAAAAAGTGCTTTGAAGTAACTCAGCAAATGCTCTTTCCAGCGTGGAAGTCAAACCTTCGCAGCTCCGGGCTGCGCTCTGCTGCTCTGCCTCCCTCTGCTACCGAGCGCACTTCAACCAAAACTCAGCTGCAGGACTCTGCTGGTAAAGATCTTAATCTGCCGTCTCAGGCTGTGCCTCTGCACAGAGGGCAGGGGGTCGAGGCTCGGCTCGGCTCTCCAGAGGTTCAAACTTTCCAGGATGCTGCCGTCCCCCGTGCGTTAATAAAAGAGTTTTAACCAGGCTGGCTCAGATTTCTCTGTTCTGTTCACAATTAAAAAGAAAAGAAATAAAGAAAATGACTATTGACTCGGCCGCTCTCCACACGGTTCGGTCGAAGTCCTGCAGGGATCAGGTCAGGTTTGTAGCCCTGCAGGGAGAGTGTGATCAGCCGCTTTCTCGACTCGAAATGTAAATTATTCATTAGAGCTAAGAATGAAAGTGAGTCACCGAGCTCTCTGGGAAATAAACATCCTGTGTTTTATCTCGACGGCCTCCGGAGAAACCCGGGCTGCTTTCTGCCTCCTGTCGGATTCACAACACATTTAATCTGCTCCTGGAAGATTTCATCAGTACCAGACGCTTGTACAATGAAATATGAAAAGCCCCGCGAGACACAAGATCGACTATTATGTATCTACACACCTCCACCACCAAGACCAGCTCAGAAGAAAAAACTGAGACAAGAAGTCTTCTTCTTCAAAGCGTGTCCGTCGCAAAAGGCGGACAAGATAGAAGATCCTCGATGCAACGAGCTGACAGGAAGCAGCAAAGCTCATTCAGGCCAACATTTAAACTATGTAAACAAGGAAAGGCTCGATGTGGCACGGCTGGTTTCTCTGCTTCAGGTGCTCTCCAGACTTCCCCCACAGCCGTCAGGGTGACGGTCAGAGAGGACTCACTGGTTCTCGAGTGGTGGCTTTAAGGTTTCAGGGCTCTGGACAGTCGCAGAGAGCGCGAGTTCACGTTAACGTTTGGATAACCCATGCAGTGACGTCATCAAGCTCATGTCAGCTTTACTCACAGTAAGCTTTCTCAGTAAGCTTGAGAGAGTTCAGAAAGATGGAACATGTACGATGGACGGATCTGTTAGCTGGCTAGCTTCAGCATAAATTCACGCATTTTAACGATAATGACGATGAAGCTGTGAAGATCTGATTCATTCACTGGTGTTTCTGTCAGCGTGACAGCTGATAATGTCTTTAAATAATTACTTTAATTGTCTATTCTGACTTCTTTGATACATCTAATTTATGCTTTTCAAGTGCGCTGCGTGTCTTTAGCCTACATTCAGATAATTAAACCTCCTTAAACAACAAAGCAAAAATAACAATTATTGATGTATAAGGCTAATTTTTTGGTTAAAACTGGTCGTGTACTGTAATATTACGAAGTTTGAAAAAGTTAAAAAAGGGGCTGCAACCAAATAAAGTTGGAAACATTAAGCCTGAAGCTAAAATGAATAAATAACTAATGATAAATAAAAGGCAACAGGTCAGTTTTTCTGTCATTTCTTTTAGTTAAAGAGGTTGAAAAGGTCGATTAGAAACACTGAACCACGAAAAGAACGATGACCAAAACGTTTTGGTGCTCGTCCAATCGCCTTCCTCTGCTGTAAGGTGACTTCCTGTCACGTCACGCCGTGCCGTCACACACACAAACGCCAAACGCTCTCTGGATTCTTCCCCCACGCTGAAAAACAACTGGCGTCTTCATTAATGTGTTTTGCATGTTGGCATCACGAGGCCCGCGGTGAACCCGCCGCAGGCTGAGCACGAGCGCGGGCCGACGCTAAGCACCGGCTTGCATCATTAACTCCTCCTCCGGAGCCGCCGCGGCCGGCGGGAAACTGATTCACGACGACGCCAAAGTCTCTGTGCAGCGTGGGCGAGACGAGGCTGAGAGGAAACAATCGTCTCCAGCTGAAGCTTCACCTTTAGCTCCGTGTTAAAGGGCTACAGCAGAGCTACAGCGGCTACATGGAGACAACAAGACCTGTGATTGGTCAGCTTGGACGGCTTGTCTTTACACCTGGAAGCTTCTGACGGCAGCGGAGGTTGTTGGAGCTGATTATGATGTTAAGGAAGACAAACAAAGCCTCAGGTATTGTCTCCTTTCAGTAAACACGTATCTGACAAAGACCTCTGCAGCAAACCTTCACCGGCCTCCATCACAGCCAATGAAACAACAGGAACACAGCGGCGGTGCGACGGCGGCGGCGGTCTCCTGATCAATAATCACACAATGAGGTGACACTGAAGTTACCTGGATGTACTCTGGTTATAGAAGTACACAATTGATTCAGTACTATCGAGCAGCAAAAGATTCATTGTCATCTGGGACCAAACTTTGAAAACCTCATCAGCGTCGGTGAGCCAATGAGCACTCAGAATGCTTTTACTAAGGTCTACTAATGCTGCTGATTGGCTGTCTAAAGTTAGACTCACTGACGGCACGCAGGAGGGGCTTCATTCAGCTCCACCCACGCTCCACCTCTTTGCCCACCTCTGAATTAGTCAGGTGGAGTCAGGCGCCGCCAAGATGGCGGCGGCGGAAGCCGGAAGTACTTTCATTATTGGTTAATCTGTCATTTATAAATCTATTAATTGTTCATTAGATGCCAGAAAATGAGGAAAACGACGTCTTTGGGTGTCTTGTTTTGGTTGATATCGGCGCTTTCGGTACCAACAGGAACACTTCGGTTTGTAGATCAGATAAAACATCAATCAATGAAGCATCAATCAATGAAGCATCAATCAATGAAGCATCAATCAATGAAGCAGCAATCAATGAAGCAGCAATCCGCTCCTTTCCAAAAGCTACGTGGACTCTGTATCAGCAGACATCAGCACATCCGGACGAAGCTGACGAGGACGTCCCCAACATGGAGCGAGTCTTCGCTAACCAACAGTGAACGTCACGAGCCGACCACTGAGGCCTGACAAACACCTGACCTGCTTCATATTCATGCTAACTCAGGTGGGAGCGTCCTCGTCCCAGCTGCGTGGACAGTCAGTCTCTCTTCCTCTGCAGCTCCTGCAGAGCTCCAGAGCGGTCTGCTCAGCAGGACTCAGGGGATTCAAACCGGCAACCCTCCACAGAGACCCGCTCACCGCCACCGCGAGGGAGTACCGCAGGATGAGAAACTCCACTTCCTCTGCGACACGGCGGATCGATGCCACGCTCTCCAGCCTTTTAATGAATCACACGCTGATTACTTATGAATCGACGCAGGGAGAAGCGCGGCTTCCAGGCTCAGCCGGAGTGGAAATAAAAATTCAGGCAGAGGCCAGTTTCTCCTGCTGGAGCTCAAGTTTCTGTCTAATTAATGCAACACGGGTTCCACATCCTGAACTCAAGCTCGCACACAAATAAACTCCCACGTCTGCCTTCTGTCTGCAAGGACTCATCACTCAGACAAACACGCTCAGTTCTTATGAGCTGAATGAAAACTCCTCGTCTGCATGTTGACATCAAACACCGAGACGCTCGTTAACAGGCTTCCCGGCGGCAGCAGAACATGGAGGTTCTCGTGAGTGAGAGCTCGCGGGTCCGAGCCGCCCTCCGGCACAGCCGAAGCTCATTCATCTGAATCTAACGTGGACAAACCCGGGAGAGCTATTCACCGCCTCAGCTGAATGGCCCTTGAACGCGATGCAGCCAAGGACGGCACTTCACTGCATGCTGCAATCCAACGCAGCCAAGGCAAAGAAAAAAACACACAAAACAACTTCAGACTGAAGGCAATCTCATATTTTACCACACGGACAGATTTCCCCTCCTGAGCGAGGCAGTGATACTCAATCAGTGGTTGAATCCACCAGCAGTGAGGCAGCATCATGATGCAGGGGTTTATGGAAAGTGGATTTTAAGAGGAAGTGGGCTGAAATGAATTTTTCTGTTTCCCTCAGTTTCTGATTTGATGAGAGCTGCATGGATAGATAACCTGGTTTGAATGGTGTAATGCTGCTGCTGCTGCTGCTGCTGCAGGGTGGCTGCTTCATTGATGTTTTGTTTTTGTTTTTTTCAAGACAATTAAAAAAACTGCAAAGAGCACGTGCCTAAAACACCGATGATCTCAGCTCCCGCGAATGTCTTTACATCTACACCAGATTCTTTAAGGATTTCGATCAATTTAAGGTTGGCCTGAGGAGTACGAAGCCTTTACGCACTGCACAAACGAGCCAAGCACCCAGCATTAAGGAAACCAGTGGAAGTTGAATTCGGCATTCGTTTTATAAAGTATGCAGCGCTTGTTTACGAAAGACTTGAACTGCAGGCTCACAATGGTGCCATCGCCCTCCGCGCACTGTTTTGGAGCAGCAGCGACGTGGAAGCAACAGGAGAATCAAAGAGAAAAGAAACTGTTTTGGTGAAATAAGTGATTAATGGAGGATCACATATATGCCGAATTAATCGGCGTCTCGTTATGATTCAGAAACATTTAACTTTTGTTGTTTCTTATCAATACACTGCTAGGTAAGAGGGTCAGCTTTAAATCGACAAATTTCCAGTGGAAGTTTAGCAGCGGCACCCTCGACACCACACAACAGGTGTATGTGGTGTCAGCGTGCGGCGCACTCACCTTCTGCTGCCGCCGGGCCATGTCGGTGGGCTGCTTCGCGTTGAACGGGTAGGCAATGCACCGCAGGACGAACACGTAAATCTGAAGTTTAATTTTTCTCTCCTCTTCCTCCTTCTGGATCCGCTCGCGCTCCCTCCTCTCCTCCTCTTCACCTGTAGCGCTGTCGTCTTTTGCACCTTTGCCGCGGGTTCCTCCAGGTGCGGCGGACTGGCGCTGCTGGCCGCCCGCCCGGCTGTTGCTCCCGCGTTTCCCCGCCGAGGAGGCGGCCGGTTTCCGCGGAGCCTCCTGGACAACTTCTGGGTCGGACTCCCCGCCGGTGTCTTCGCTGGAGGACGGGTCCAGCATGGCTCAGCGCGCAAAGCTCCGGTTCAGCCCGACGGAGAGACAGAAACAACTGTTGAAGCTTGAGTTTGTTTGTTTTAGTCGACGTGGCGTTAACGGCTGCACTTTACCGGCCGACGCTCCGTCCCCGCTGCAGTCGGTGGAGGAGCCTCGACCTCCCGGGAACGTCGTGTTTTTGGTGGTGGGGGGTGGAGGGGTGGGCGGAGTTTTAACGGTTAATATTTGGAGGTTGTCGCCGCGTGCCTTTCGCTCCGTCTCATCGGAGATGAGCGTTGGAATGGCAGCGCGCGCCCGTCTTCACCGGCTGCCGCGCGCTCCAGCACACAGGTGAGCAACCTGTCGCTGCGCGGAGAGGACAGCGGCCGTGAAGAGGTCTCACTCTGTGTGCGTTTCAAGAACCCAAACAAGCCCGTGGAGCACGTTTCAAAATAAAAAAGACAGTAGCCTTACAGTTTGTTTCCAGGATCAATCAAACCGATTCACGAGACCTGTTTGATTAAAGGTATCCTCAGAGGAAAAGTCCTCACTTCTTCACACCAGAGGAGGTAAACAGCTGAGCGTTGGCCCTTTGCTTCCAGACAAACTGCAGCAGTTCAACACATGGAGCCACTTTTATTTAGAAAGTCAAGGACTTTACAATCTGCTCAGGACTTCTGATCCTCAGAGCCTCCGTCTGAACGTGTTTCCTGCCTCCACTGATCAATGAAACACTTCACTCCAAACTCTGGTTCCTGTTTTCTGCGATGAAAGCATGACGGAAGCCCCGCTGTGTGACACCTCCTCCCGCATAGACGATCTTTGACCTAAAACTGCAGCGACGTGTTATTCACAGATATTTTATCATATTACATTAATACTAATGTTAATGATAAACTTTGCTGTTTGTTTGCAGAGAAAGCTACAACTGGAAACCCTGAAGATCATCATTAAAAACCTTCACAGCACCAGCAAATCACACAAAATAAAAGACCTTATTAAGACTTATTAAGCTGGAAAATACAATTTATGGACAAATTAAGTCATAAATTACAGAACACAGAGGACACACCAGTGAAAGAAAAGCAAACGTTAAAAAAAATACAAAAAAAGTTTATAATGTATATGTGTGTATGCACATAAATATAATTTTCTTTCCTTTAATCTAAAACTTATTTGATCACTCAGACCCAATGAACTCATTGTATTTATTGTTTGTTCAGTTACTTCTTATTCAGTCGTTTCTGTTTAGATATGATCGTTAGTCACTGCTGAACTTTCTGTGGGTTCATGAATGAATGTGGCTGCATGTGCTGCTAAAAAGATTAAAGCATGAAAAAATATTTTGTCCTCTTATGTTAATGAGGGTGGACAAAATATTAGAAACACCTACAGTTCAGCGTCCCTCACGCCAACAGACGCTGAGCATTTCAACCTTCATGAAGAGAGAATTTCCTGCTGGGCTGCTGCGTTGGCCTGAGTTTGATACTCACACTGTATGTTTACTGCATGACAACAGCCTGTGATTAGAGGCTGTGACCTGCAGACACTGCGGCCACTAGAGGTCAGTGTTTCACTGGTGTGTTTTACCACTGATGAGTCAAATTAGAGAGAAATGCAGGAAGAGTTCATGGAGCAACAAAGGTGTGTGTGTGTGTGTGTGTGTGTGTGTGTGTGTGTGTGTGTGTGTGTGTGTGTGTGTGTGTGTGTGTGTGTGTGTGTGTGTGTGTGCATACACACAGTACAGGCCATTAAAAACAGCTTCACTTGATTCGCTGCTTCTGCTGCAGCTGCTCCAGCAATTATACTGTACCAGTGTACTCAGAGTGTGGGAACAGTGCATGCACAAAGCTACACGGCTAACATTTCATTACATTACATTCATTTATATCAAACTTTATTTACAGCTCTAATAAATCGACAAAAACAAGGAAGCAACATGAAAATGCCAAATAAGACGCTCATCGTTGACATCTGCAATAAATAGACACATCTATATAAAATCTAACATGTTTAGCAGCCATCAGTTTTCCAGCAAAAGACTTCAGTTGCTTTAATTTCACCGTAAAATTCCTTCTGTAAAGATTTTTCCTGTTATTTCCTTTGACCTCTTGGGGGCAGCAGAACGAGCTGAAAACAGCTATAAAGTAGCCGTGGCTAACGTGTTAGCAACATCCGCCTACTTCAGCATTCGCTCTTTTTACCTCTGATTTGGTCTCGACCAGCTCTAGAAAAACACCTCTTAGCTGCTGTGTCTGCTGTTTGGAGCAGGCCAGGGGTGAACAGTGGATTCACTTACTTAAACTGGAGGAAATAGAGCTTATAATGGGGCTATTTTCAGTGGCGGATTAATCGATATTTGGCGCTGTAGTGAGTGTTTGTGGCAGAAGGACGGCGTGAATAAACTACAGTGTGTGTGTTCATGGTAACTGAGGATCATCACAATCATGTGAGACTGTGATTTTAATCATGATGAATTTTACATTACAGCTCCGAGTTGAATTTTAAACGTAAAACTTGTTACGATCAACAGGTTGTTTGCAGTCTCGTGACGTTAAAGTCAGACGGAGGGCAGGAAGTGAAAATCGCAACGGATAAGATGAAGGAAAGTCGTTTCTGTGCTAGTTTAGATGAAATTACAAGAGAAAGGTTCAAACAGAAAATCAGAACATATAGGCTAACAACTTTCTTGTTAGCGGTTGGTCCATGATGTCAGTACCAAGGTGCTCTGGGATGACTGTTCGTAGCTTTTATTGTCCTGTGGATTAGCCGAGCAAAAAAACTTTCAGCGCCGGTTGTTTGCTCGGTTAACCGCTCACAGAGGTCCGGTGAAACATCACTAAAGATGTGGATTGTCTCTAAACGAGACAGGGTACGTAATTTACGCTAACGTTGATTGAACAAGTGTTAGTCGTATTGCTTGTAGCTGTTACTTTAAATCTATCACCACAGATTATGTTGCCTCCTTAACTGGACAGCCAGGGAGGCTGCCCGTCCTCTGGCTTGCTTACATGTAGGTCCTATCCTACCGCAAGCGCAATGCACAACCTAGCAAGACATGTTCTAACTCATCAAACATCTTTTTGAGCTCTGACTCCATGTTAGCATATTCTTGGTCCAGGTAACGGCAAAACGTCTTTCTGCATGGTGTTGGCGCAGCCCCGCCTCTCCCTCACACAGGTATTTTGCTAACCAGTTCTCTGAAAGCAGGGGACTCAGCCGTTGAGATAGGTTGCATGTCTTCCACAACATACCTGGCAATCAGTCTGTTTAGCTGTGTCTGGGTTATAGACTGTGCAACAGGCTTTGTAAAATCAAGCTTTCGTCGCTTGGCTGGAGCGGCTCCTCCTTTAGCGTCAGCGGAGCTAACGTTAACAGCAGCATCACCTGTGTTACCTTCAGGGTCTTTTTCAACTAGCTTGGTAGATGTGTGTTGTTTCTGAAGATGTTTCATCAGATTAGAATTGCTAGTCTTTGATGTGGATAGTTTTCGAGCCTCCACATAGATTACAGGTCACCACAATATTCCTCTTGTCTTTTACTGTCAGAAAGGAAAAATAATGTGCATATTTCCACGAGAGAAACGTCCATCACGGAAACTGTAGCTCCGAGTTATGCAGGTGAAGTAACGAGTAATGAGCCTGTTTAAATCGCAGTAATGATAAACGCGTTACTGATTTTGACAAAGTAATTAGTTACAGTACTCGTTACCGCAAAAGTAACATAGTTACTGTAACGCGTTACTTAATAATGCGTTAGTCCCAACGCTGGTTACAGTGCTTCCTATGCAGAAAATCACTTCCTGCCCTCCATCTGCGGTTCGCAGCACAACAAAAGTAATAGCTAAAGACTTTAATCACAGTGCTTCAGTTTGGAAAATTTAACATCTGCAGAGAAACTTTAAAGCAGAAACTTTTCAGCCAAGTGGTCGCTGTCGCAAACAAATGTATTGTGTCTTGTTTTCCTCCGAGGAGCAACTACTAAAAACACAGATCCACTGCATTTGTTTCCTAATTTCCATGAAGGAACGATCAACACCACTTTGGCAATAAGTGAGAGAAACGAAGCCTGTTCACTGAAGAGGTGAAGTGAATTTGTTATCATCTTATACGGAGTAAAAACGTAGTTCGAGTTTGGCTTCATGTAAACTACAGCAGGGAGGAGAAGAAGAAAACATCAGTTCATTCATTCATTTAGTCTGATGCCAGCTGGACTGAATCGCCACTCAGCCTTCATTTTCCCAAAGCGAGGCTGAGAGGCGACGGATTTTAAAACAGATGGTGTCATTATTCTACAGCCATTACATTGTGCAATTAACATGCGCCTCATAATGATGCTTTAAATAAAAAAAAACAAGTCTTTGGCCAGCTTAAGGACAAAGACGTAAACGTTATGTACAACCCGGCTGAAGTGGACGACCAGTCTGGAAACAGGGGCTCCTAAACGTTGGATGGGGGGCAATAAAACCACGAAAGAACAATAAATACATTCTCTCCGCATTCAGTGAGTAAAAACACATGATGTTTAGCAGCCTCCTGAGAGCCCCAGAGAGGTCCCTGAGCCTCACGTTGAGATCCACACCTGGAGCCCCTTAATCACGGTGCTGTGGAGTTGACCACGAGGAGCGGCGCCCACTCTGGGTACGTATCCAGAGAGAATAAAGGAACTCCCCAAGTGGCCACGGCCAACAGGACCGCAAGGACGCCGATCACGTTGGTGCCGAGCCCCGCCTTCACCTGCGGCGACATTCGGGCACAGAATTTAAGATTTAATCTTTGGTTTGGTGCATTACAGCCAAAAACTTGTTTCTGGGTCACAGGACTCACCATGTCCATGATGCTGATGTGCCCGTAGGCGAACACGACGGCGTTGGGCGGGTTGGACACCGGAAGCAGGAAGGAGAAGGAGGTGCAAAGGGTGGTGGGAATCAGGATGTACAGCGGGTTGACTTGGATGGCCTCCGCCTGAGGGAAGACAAACACAAGCTACGCTGAGTTTAGGTTTGGGTTTGTGTATCAAACACATCAAACCCGTCATCCCTGGAGAAGTTAGCAAAGCTGGTTAGCTTGCAGATGTTAGCCTGTTAGCCATCACGCTCTGCTTGCTAAGAGGACGGCGCACTAAAAAACTTTGTTTATCTTTATGCTTCAAACCCTCAGTCCCTTGAATAAAACAGAGCTAATTACGCCACGCAAGCTACGGACTCTGAGAGGAACCTTTCCGGCCCTCAGACAGGTGTGAAGATCTGATGCTCTGAAGAAAAACGTGTTTAAGTCACAAAAACAAAAAGGGACGAGGAGTTTGAGGAGGTGCAGCAGACTGTGATACGTCGGCATCAACAGAGTAACACTGAAAACTCGTTCACCTGCCTGCCTATGACCTCGTGCCAGCTAACAGCCAATCAGCTGATGTGTCTGGTGCAGCTTCTGATAGCTAATCAATCAATTGCCGTAGGCTTATAAAAGGAGCTGCATACTGACCCAAAAATGACGTCTTTACAGCTCCTCGACTTACCTGGTTTGTTGTGGTGCGGTCCACGTGTACTTTGTGGCAGAACTAATTAATATTTGACTAAAAGTCGGTCACTGTGTTAACGTTCAGACCTGAGAGGCTTCATATACGAGCCGAAGGTGGAGGGGGAGCTGCAGTCGACACGTGTCTCCCTGAACAAACATTAACTGAGGTCTTCAACACAGCAGCTGATAATATGTCCTTTTTCAACCACAGAAAAGAAGACATCCTCTCCACTCAGACAAAAGGAATTTTAATTCAAGTATAATATAACAACACTATGACTTTTGTCCTCAGAGCGGAGACACGTCTGCTGACTGAAGACCAGCTTCTGTCTGGATGTGTTCACTGATCCAGTCAGCACACCATGTGGACACAACTTCTGTAAAACCTGCATCACTGAACACTGGAATATTAATGTCCCCTGTCAGTGTCCCAACTGTCAAAAGGTTTTCATCAATAGACCTGAGCTGCAGGTCAATACTTTCGTCCGTGAGATGGCTGCTCAGTTCAGCTCAACAGAAAGCCAGCAGCAGCAGCTCAGAGCAACAAGTGTCCAAACCAGGAGAAGTTCCCTGTGACGTCTGCGCTGGAACCAAACTGAAGGCCCTGAAGTCCTGCCTGGTCTGTCTGGAATCCTACTGTGAGACTCACCTGAAGCCTCACCTGACACAGTCAGGCCTGAAGAGACATCAGCTGATGGACCCTGTGGAGGACCTGGAAGCCAGGATGTGTACGAAGCACGATAAACTGCTGGAGCTGTTCTGTAAGACCGACCAGATGTGTGTCTGCATGCTCTGCACTGTTAAAGACCACAAGACACACGATGTTGTTCCTCTGAGAGAAGAATCTGAAGGAAAGAAGGCCGAGCTGAGGAAGACAGAGGCTGACATCCAGCAGATGATCCAGTGGAGACGACTGAAGATTGAGGAGGTCAGACGCTCAGTGGAGCTCAGTAAGAAAGACGCAGACGGCGTTCAGGTCTTCAGCTGACGAAGAAACAGCTTCTCCGGAAAAACAGAACGGAGCCGAGCGACGCGCAAAACCACAAATGTGCAGCCAGCAGCAGACTGAGCATCAGTGTTTGTTAACGTTAATTAGAACAATGACGACCAAAGAACGCGAACTCCTGTGAATCTGTTGATATCGTCGTATCATAAAAGCAAATCCAAAATAAAAATCGTGTTGTGTTAAGAAAACTTTAAGCCTCCGTGTTTGTGTAAATTCCCTCCAGAGAAAACACATTTCATCAAAACGCATCATGTGATTTACTTCCTGATCACATGACTCCACTGTTGGCATATTGAAGAGCATTAAAAGCCAATCACACAGTTTGTTCGGTGCCGCGGACCTACCAGAGGAGAGAGGATCGGCAGGAAGATGGTGATGGTGGCCGCGTTGCTGGTCACCTCTGTTATCGTGGTGACGATGAGGCAGGTGATCGTGATCGTGGCCAAGACCGGCAGATCGCCCAGAGGTGTCAGCAGGTCAGCCACCCAGTTAGACAAGCCCGACTTCTGCGCACACACACACACACACACACACACACACACACACACACAAACACACACACATCATGGTGACTGACCAATCAGTGAGCAGGCTCTGACCCTGTTTTAATAGGTGTTTCTGGTTCAAAGGGACATGTTTCCCCTCTTCCCTGCAGTTTCTGATCTATTGAGGCAGATCATTTGTTTTCAGTGGTTTTTCTGCCTCCACCCAAATTAAATCAAGATAAATGGAGTTTATTTTGTGCATCTCACACCTTTAAAACACGACATCTTCTGTCCCCGTTACTCCCAAAGATAATCCCTTTCAGAGGACGCGTCTCTGAAAAGCTGCTGCTCAGCTGTTGGAAATGTGTTTCTTCAGTGCTGTGTGCAGCAGAAACAGGTGATGTCGTGTTTTATGGAGTTCAAACGAGGAGCAAAATGCAAGACGGGTGAAAGGAAAAGGCGAGAGCTGTAACGTGAAGCAGATTCCAGACAAACACAGAGCGAGCCAGCTGAGAAACATCCCGAGAGAAATCCACAAACTGAACTCTGAACAAACTGTGAAGACACACAGAACGCAGACAGGAAGAAGGACGAGAGACACAAGAGACCTGCAGCCACGAAGAGAAGGAAACAAAACATGACGCATGGGCAGGGTGGACTTTCAAAATAAAACAGGAAGCAGACCTCAGGGCCATGACGGGTGATGACCCTCAGAAACTATCAGACTGAAGAGAAACCACCAGAAAATCTGTCTTTCTGTGTCTTTCTGTGATTTGAGTGAACTGATCCTTTAACGGGGAGCATTTCAGCATTTTGTGATTTTCCCTCCTTTTGATGACCTACCTGTAAAGAGTCTGTAAAGTCTAATAATCCTCATTCTTCCAGACTGACGTTTAATTAAAATTATGTTAAACTTGAGTTCTAGTGTTTCTTTAGTATTTATGTCATAAAACGTCCCATCTTAAATCTAAATTTCTGTATTATTTCTGTCATATCGTCTTCCCTTTCGTCTCACAGTTCAGGAAAAATCTAAAGTTTGAACATCTTGAACACACAGCCAACACGTTCCTCTCCATTGGTGGCTGAAACGACTGCCAGCCTACGCCATCAACTTCTGATGAAAGGACGCTTTGCGTAGCCGAGTTTATTCGCTCTCCTGTCTCAGAAAGTTGTGGAAAATTTAAGAATCTGATCAAATGTTGTCGTTTTACATCAGGAAGTCACAGCTCACCTCTGTTCCTTCAGCGAGAGCGAAGCCTCCGCCGACCAGCAGGGCGACTTTCCACGGCATGGAGACGCTGAACTCCTCCCAGGAGATCATGGACTCTGGACGGAGAAAGACAGAAAGACCCTGCTCACATCTTTACAGACGGACTGATGGACAGAGTGACGGACAGAGCTGGGACAGCTGTTGAAAATGTTCAGAATAATCTTGATTGTAGAGGAGTAAAAAGTACAGTATTTTCCTCTGAATCGCAGTGAAGATGAAGTACAAAGTAGCAAAAACTAGAAATACTACACCACAACTACCTCAAAACAGCTCTTGTGTGGAGTACTTGAGTAAATGTACTCAGTTACTCTCCACATTCCACTGCTGTGGACCTAAACTAACCCACCAATCACAGCTGAGCTGAGATGTCTCGTGTACTTACCGTATTTTCTGGAGGGTCCGTGAGCAGGTACGATGAAGAAGAGGAGGCCCAGCAGCAGAGCCACGGTGGCCTCAGTGACGAAGTCCGAGTGACTCCAAAAGACAAGAACAGAAGAAACTGAACGACTGGACTGAACCAGGTGACACCTGAGCGTCATTTACATGAAACACTGAAATTTATGTTTTGCAGAAAACAGACAAATGTGAATTTATTTTAGATTTTTTCAAATAAATTCAATGATGAGATCAAAATCACCGATATTTTGGTCGATATATGTAACCTCTCTGACTTCTCACCTCCCTGAGCTGCGAGCTAACTGAAGACGTAAATAATTAAAAACAGCTCATAAATATAAAGTTTTCTTCTTAAAAAAGGTTAAAGCTACTTCCTAAAACAGCCGGTCACTGTCGTTTTTATCAAACGTCAGTCGAACAGCGGGAAACAGCACATTTGTTGGGGACTACTTTCAGCGGCGGATGAATCCACATGAGCTGCAGCGGCGGGACGCTGTGTCATGTGACTCACTCAGGGAAGAGAGAAATCCAGCCCGGCATGAAGCCCGGAGACCTGGTCAACCACAGCAACACCATGACCACGAAAACCAAAGCAGTGAAGATCTCCTGACAGCTGGAGGGAGGGGAAGAGAGGAGGGATGAATGAATGAATGAATGAATGAATGAATGAATGAATGAATGAATGAAAGGGTGGATGAATGAATGAATGAATGAATGAAAGGGTGGATGAGTGGATGAAAGACAGCTGCATGGATTAATGATTAAATTAGAATGAACATATGTGATTGACTACATGAATGAATGAACAAAGAAACATACATGAGTTAATAAATGATTGACAGCATAACTGAATGAGTGAATGAATGAGTGAGTGAGTGATCACCTCATGGGTCCCAGCGACCTGTACTCTTCTTCTATCACTTTTCTGGCCGCGGCCTCTTTCTCAGACTGCTCTCCTCCACATCGACACAGGAACTTGAAGCTGCGAGTGTGTGTGTGAGAGTGTGTGTTCAGAGGAACGCTCACGGCGGACTGCGATTGGTTAAAAGCACGCCGAGAGCACACGGCTTCCACCGGCTAATGAAAAGATTACTGAGCATGTGCGGCGGCCAGCGGCGCTCACAATTAACCTGTGTGACACCATCACGCTGCTAATGCTAACATTAGCATTACACACACACACACACACACACACACACACACACCTCCGGTTCAGGCCGTGAAATGAAAGCAGCGGGCAGAGATCTGAGATTAAATCAAACGTTCATCAAACAGATATATTCAGTGTCTTTGGATGACATTTTACTCAAATTCACAGTTTATTCTTTAAAGCTCAATCAGATTAAAAAATCTATAGAAATCAGAATATACCTCCTTGTTATTTGATTTGATTTCTGCAGTCGTTTGCCTTTGAGAAGCAAAAAGAAGAAATTCTGCAGTGCGGGGGGGTGTAAGATATCTGTACAGAAGAATAAAAGTGTAAGAATTTAATTAACGCGTGTGTTTATCTGCTCTAATGTGAGCCACAAATGTTAGCATGGCAGGCTAGCTAGTTTAAAACATACAGTTTGTCCTCATAATGAAATACAGAACTGAGCTCGGATCAGCTGGTCAGGATGCTGATTTAACCTGGGAGTTAGCGTAGCCTCATTTAGCTTGTGATGCATGCAGCCACCACGGACGCATCGATTCAATTAACCTTTATTCAGATTCTCAGACACTGAGGGCGATCCATCGTTTACAGTGACGCCGAGATTAAAGCACAAATAGCGAGCAGGGGAAATATGACCATCAGCAGATTAACAGCCGTCACGTCAGCAGGCGACGTCGCTCTCGGCTGAAATCACAGATCCAAAATATTTGAGGCTTTTTAAAGGTGCAGAGCGGAAAGTTTCGCAGGTGTAGCGCAGTGAAGAAGGAGGGTGGAGCTCAGGTTCATCAGCCAGTTAAGCAGCTGGGAGGACGACGCTGTTCTGGTATATTATCAGGTTTGTCTTTGCCGCCTTCTGACTCATCGATCTCTAAATGTTTTCATGTAAATGTGACTGTGATAAATGCTGTAACAATGAATAAACGGACAGAAGGCAAAGAGAGAGGAAGCGACACAAGATGAAGCTGATGATGAGGAGTGAACCAAAAAGAACTGCCGTAAAGGGGGAAGGAGGGAGGCGCAGCGTGACGAGAAGCACGAGCAGAGACGGATGATTGGCGGAGCGGACGGCGTGTTGACACTCACTCTGAGCCAATGAAGAGCCAGTACAGCCACATCCACGTCAGCAGCAGCATGATGATGCTGACGGGCAGGCACAGCAGCAGCCAGTTCCCGAAGTTAATGTGGTCGCAGTCTGGGTAAACCCTGGATTTAAAGACAGCGTTTGAGCTGGACTTAATTTCTTTTTTGAATGCACAGAGGAGCTTTGAATCCTTTGTTTCCTGCTCTTTCATTTGTCAAGCCCACATCCTCACAGGGGAATGTTAAATTGCACTTTGTATTTAGCAAACATAACCCTGTCGCAGATTAAACATGTTTTTCATTCGCTCTGCATGTTAATTCAAACGTCTTCACAGACTTTATTCCAGCTCGTCTTTTCTCTGTCTTGTGCTCAGCACATCCAGCGCGCCACTCACTGGTTGATGTACTCGGAGAAGATGAGGTTGGGCGACGTGCCGGGCAGCGTGCTGATGCCCCCGATGCTGGAGGAGTAGGCCACGCCGATGCACATGGCTTTACAAATCATCCGGTCCTGTTTGCTCTGAGGATCAGCTCCCTGCGAGTCGACACCAAGGGAGAAAATCAGCCCACCGTGGCATGACAGGCAGCAGAGGCAGTAGAAGTACAACACACACTGTAGTGTATCAGTAGTAAAAAATAGGATTTGTAGTAGCAGTACTGTGAGATTAACAGCAGACGCCTTAATAACAGCAGTGTCAGCAGTAACAGACGCAGATACGAGCAGTACAAATAGCAGTAGGAGCACCAGCTGCAGCAGCAACAATGCAAGTATTAATATCACAAGTAGTAGCTATAGTAGCAGTAGTAGTAACAGCAGTGACGCTATTAACATTAGCAACAGCAGCAGCAGTACCAGTAGTAGTAGTCGTAGTATTAGAAGGAGTGGCAGAACTAGTAGCAGTAATAATGTCAGTACAGCAATAGTGGTCGTAACAGAAGCAGCAGCACTAGAAGTAGTAGTGGTACTGTAGTATTATTAATAGTAGCAGTATCAGAAACAGAAGCAGTAATAGCAGGAATGACAGTAGTAGTAGGAACAGTGGTAGTAGAGGTAAAAGCAGTGGTAGTACCGCAGTAAGTGTAGTACTACAGTAGCAGCTGTGGTAGTAAATGGTATCTGGATCAGTTTTATAGTAATCTACAAAAAGAAACTGCACTTTTTTCTGTGTTGAGCGGTTTTTGTACCTCGCCTGCTGCAGGCTGAGACGCCGTCTGTATCCGGACATCAGTGAGGGTTTCTTCAGGAACGTCTGGAAGCTTCTGCTCACTGAGAGACACAGGAATATACTGCAGTATTCACGCATACTGGATATACTGAAATGACCTAGAACGCTGCAAACACCCACAACTCAGAGGGACAGTGAACATGACATGACCTGTCCTGGGCGTACCTCAGGGTTTCCTTCTTCTCTTCAACATGGCCGTCAGCTTCTGTAAAAACAACAGGCAGTGGTGAGCTCCTCTGTGCTCACGGGGCTCCTCTGGGTTTCTATTTCAGGCAGTTTTTATGGCAATTAGCAGAAAACGGTGGAAATTACCGCCATGTGCGCCTGTGACGCTCTGCTCCCACTGCGAAGCTAACAGGCATCATCAGACGGATCGTTCTGACTTTCTCTCACGCTGCATAACTTTGTGTGACTTTTGGTTTTGGTTCATTCATGAATGTCGTTCATGTCTCCCTCTCTCAAGTTGTACTTAAATGTACTTTTAAACAGTGTACTCAATCACAAAATACTTTTAATAGCAATAAAGTGTACTTATTTTAAGTATTAGCATTAGTTTAATTAAAGTGTACTTTAATTTCACTTCATTTCAAGCATATTTAAGTATATTTAAGTATACTTCTACTTATTATGACACATTTGTGATGTAATACAATTGTACTGCGAGCGTGTTTTGAATCAGTGGAGTACTTCAGCACATGTAGAGTTTGTAAAAAGTTGTTTAAACTTCAAGTATACTCAAAGATTACTCAAGTGGTATTCAAGGGATACTTGAGTACACTTAAGTACACTTGAAGGTGACAAATAGCACACTTAGTACCATTCTTCAAAAAGTATAATTTGGCTATGATTATGTATAATTACGTCGCTCTGTATAGACACAGAACGAAGCGTTAATCCAGGTACCATCATCCAGCTGCAGGTTGGGGTTGTCCTCGCCGACGCTGCCCCTCTCATTGGCCTTCAAGATCTGCTGGAGAACAGCCTCCACGATGGGCATCACCATGGTAACGGCCGAGGTGTTCTGGACCCACATGGAGAGGAAAGCGCATCCGGACATGAAGCCCAAAATCAACCTGGAGACGACGATAAGGTGGTCAGGGCAGGAGCACCTGTGCACCATCACACACTGATGCTTCCAGAGAGCATCATCCACTCAAAACACTGAAATGCTGAGAGATCTGTCTCTGGGTGGACAGCGTCCAGGACAGACTGCTGTTTGACATGTCGAGGGAGTTTTCACCTATTCGACGTCTATGAAATAAAGAAGTGAATCCTGTAACAGAGGAGGTGGCGCTCACCACGCCGGGTTGACTCCCACCAGGGTGACGAGCCTCAGGGCGATTCTGCGGTGGAGACCCCACTTCTCAATGGACGTGGCGAGGCAGATGACGCCCACCAGCAGGAAGTGGAAGTCTTTGAAGTACTCCTTCGCCACCTGGAGGAGGAACGGGATGCGATTTTAACCCAGTTTCTTATGCAAGTTTGTCACTTATGTTCATTTATGTTTCATTTTCTCAAACTCAGAGAAAATTTTTTTACGAAGTTTATTCTTACTAATAGTTACTCACTAAAACTAGTAATTATTACTTTTAACAAACTTGGTTAGCTTTTTGATATTTTTAGCACTGAATAACTTTTCTAACTTAAACGTGTGTTTCTGTCAGTATCAAAGCTAGCGTTTGGAGGCTACCTATCTTAGCTAACTTTAGCTACGGTTCGTTAACTTTTTAGCTACAGGCAGTCCTGCTCCCACCGTGACTCTGCTGTCGTCTCAAGTTGATTTTTTGAGGTTAAAAAGATTTGATGGGACCAAAGTCGGATAGTAACCGTACAAAACTGCCAAATGTTACTTAGCAATGTAGGCTATAAGCTATGCTAATTACTAGCTTTAGTCTTCACTCGTCTCATAAATCATAAAGATGTTTCTTGTACATCAACTTCTGAAACTTCTTACAGACAGGTGGACTCACGTCTGAGGAGCTCATGATGCCAAACAAGGGGAAGAGGATAGCGGGGAGCATGGCGGTCATGGACAGAGGAATCACCTCCGTCACCCAGAACGTCGCCATCAGCAGCAGCACGAAGGCGCATTCTGCCTCCTGCAGGGACAAAACGCACAAACACTGAGGACTAAACTACAACAACAGCGCAACTATTCAGTTCATCAGTTCACCACAATATGTACCTGACCAGAAAGGAACCAATCAGCAGCCACAGTAGGTTAAAAGTACCTGGCTGGACAATCATTGACACCAGCTGTTTACCTTGATGAACCTACTGCTAATATTCAGCCAAATGGACTGAAAGGTGAATTAACTTGCAGGATATTTGGTTAAAACTCGTGTTCGAGCTGGATGGAAACTTGGCCGGTCAGGTAAAGTACAGCAGAGGTTACCTGCTGCTGCTGCAAAGATTAGATTAGATGGAACTTTATTGACTCCATTGGGAGGACCTCTCAGGGAAATTGGAGTTCCAGCAGCTCAAAGTGATAATGGGTAATAAAATCCAATAAAATCTATAAATGCTAAGGTTAAAGCATGAAGGCTGTAAAACCAAAATTAGGAGCAAGAAGAGGCTAAAAAGCCCTTTAGGTTCATCACTGCGACACCTTTCACGTTACACATGGTGATTCGATCCAGTTCATTTAAAAGCACTGAAGCTTTCCAGCCAGTGCACAGGTGACACTGCAGAGACAATCACGATTTCAGTATTTCCACTCCAAACATTTCTTTCATGTCTGCAGTTCAGTTTACTTTCATTCATGAACTTCAGACGAGCTGTTTTTTGTTGAAATCATTGCAGCCATCTGCACCGGTCGAGATGTGCGTGAAGGACACTCACCTTCGTCCCGACGACAAGAAGAAGAGGAAGCAGCAGCAGCGGCGTGACGACGATCAGAACGACGCTGCGGTAGCTCCACAGTGTTCTCCTCAACCTCCTCAGCATTCTGCCTCCCTTCTTCTTCTCCTGCAGGTTCCTGTTGTGATCTGGCTGTCGTTCAGCTAAGAGACGCTGCAGCAGCTGATCATCGGCCTGTCGTCGAGCTGGTGGGAACTCTGGGTCAGTCTGACCCTCTTCACAGACTCTCCAGCCTCAAAGTGAGGGAGGTCACGCCTTGCGTGTCCATATCTGCTGAAGATTTCTTGAGCAAGACGCCAAACCTGCCTGTTATCTCTGCGCCAACACAAAGGTGAGATAATAATGTGACAGCCTTTCATTTATGACACTTTAAACGGGCAGAAGGCTCTGAGTGGGTTTTGCACGCGAGTCCATCTCTACACTTGTGGAAAAGTATAAACCTGCTAATATTTGAGCGAAGTCGAAATCTTCAGCATCTCCAAAGCTCCTTCTGAGTTTCAGAGGACCTCCAGGAGGACCATCACAGCTGGAAAATGAGTGGATTTATCCAGTTTTGATGGAGTGAAGCTGGTGCGAAGCTGTGGATGGGCCCACCCACTTGGCACTCAGGACCATCTAATCGCAAGTCTTCCTTTTTTACTGTATCATTCAGTACATAACAGTCAATAAATACTGTTCAAGTATCTGTTTACGTGACCAAAAGATAATAAAACATTTCTTGTCTCTTGCTGATGCAACGATGAACTGTCTGATTTCCTGAGGTCGTCTCACGGATGCCAGCAGCCGTCGTCTTTAACGAGGCCCACACGAGCTGCTTTTAACGTGGGTTTAGATACGAGTCACGGCGAAACAAAGCAGTTTGTGCAAGCTTGTTGTGAAAAGACGTCAGGAGGAGCAGGACGAGGACGTGAACTCTTGCTTTAGGACACGTGCAAATGAGTCAGACCTGCAGATGTTTGCTTCCCTCAGTCAAATTAAAGCATATTTCATAAAACGAATCCTCTCCTGCAGCTTGGAGTTCAGCGCCGATCGTGCGTGTGGTTTATGTGGTTCAGGTGTCATTTTATTTGTCACAGGATGTGAATGTTTACAAGCTGTGAACACATAAATTACCAACATTTTAGGCCTGGTTTTCCCTCTTCAACAAACAGCCTGAAAAACGCCTGATGATGCTCAAATGTCAGCACTAAAGCAAAGGTCAGTGGGTGGACATATAACACAAGGGTTGATTACACAACAGCAGCAGCGGTCCGCGGACACGTCTGACTGTGGAAAGAAGGCCGATCGTCCCGTGAGGAAAAACAACGCTTAAACCATCAGCAGGAACGCGGCCTTAATTTACTGAACATCCTGTAAATCAGACGGAGTCAATATTTGCTCAGAGCGTGCACGAGCATGCCTAGAGCGCTGTTATCATGGAGACAGTAACATAGTGTTGGGGAAATGTCAACAGACAGAGAATGTGAATGACCTGCAGATAATGAAAGCCACAGACGAACTCTCCGCCCTGCCTCCACTCGCCTCCATCTGCGCTATTAACGCCTCTGCTGATGGGCCATACAGCTGAGCAGCCTGATTTGCTTTCAGGTAGACTTTAACTCCTTATCTTAAAGCCTGAAGAGGCTGTTAAACAGTTGCCAACTCTATTTGTGACCTTTGATATTTGGCTAATGCCTCTGATGGTCAAAATGCAAGTATTATTTTCACTGAACGCACCAGAAGCGACAGGAGGTGCATTCAGACCAAGCTGGAAATCACAGAGTTATGGATTTAAGTGTGGATTTTGTCAAGGTTCCTCAAATATTTCACAGCAAGAAAACACACTGTGAGAAGAAGAAGAAGTATCCTCCATAAAAACCCACTAAAAACATGCAGGAAGATCACCACCTGACCAATGGTGACTAAAGGAAGTGGGTCCCCGGGTGCTGCCGTCGGCTGGCAGCCCACCGCTCCTGGTCTGCTGCGGAGGAAGGACTGACCAGGATGGGATAAAGGCAGAAGAAATCATTTCACCAAAGCATGGCATGGGCATGTGATGTTGTTGCGATTAATAAAGTAAAGTCTTATCTTATCTCTAAATGCTGCCCGGATCACATTTGTTTTTGGTGCCATAATAAGGAAACATTTCCTCTGTTTCAAGTTGCAAAACGTTCATACCGAACATGGCAGTAAAACGTTCACCGCACCAGTATTTCCTGTTGTTTTTCCTCTAATATCTGCTAAAAGCAAAGTAAAAAAAAGTATGGTTTACAGGCGCTTAAAGATGTCGCTGAAAGTCAGCCATCTTGATTAAATATGGAGAGTCGACAGCGACACAAACCCACAAAACAGGATGTTTTTACTTTACTACATTTAACTGATTTTTCCCTAAAGTAGTAACAAAACATTACCAGTCAAACTAACATGGACATGGACACAGATAACGAAATGCTTTTAGTGATCGCCCTTAAAACTGAGCCAGCAAGCATGAGGAACACAGTTCACAGCTCCCAGTGAGAAGAAGCAGGACTTATTATTCACTGTAAACAGATCTGGGTTCAGTTTCCCCCAAAAATCAATCAGTCTTAAAGGTTTTTCATTTTGGGAAGTAAGCTAATTAGCTAGCATGCTCAAACATGGGACTTTACTCTGAAATGACTCTTTAAGTGTCATTTGTGTTAATGTTTGAATGCAAACGGAGTCGTGGACAAAAAGCTGTGATCTGCTTTCCTCACATTTACAGACAAACTAACGGTTGAGCTGAAAAACACAAACAAACCGATGAAAACGAAAACAACAACAACAACAACAACAACAACAATGACTTCACGTCTTTAATTATTTTCCGTTCGTGCTCATTTCAAGTTAAATTCATCATTTTGTTGGAAAACACTCGAGAAGTTTTTAAGAGGAATTTTAAGATGATCTCAGTCTTAGCCCGGAACAGGATGCAAAGATCAACCTGCTTTCAAAATAAAAGCACCCAAGCTGACATGAATCAAAATCCAGAGTGAAACAGACAGCGACAGACAACACGAGTGCGGGAGGAAACAGTGACCACGGGGCGTTTCTTAATGAGCTGAGGACGGTGTGGCGTCGGTGGCGTGCTCGCCTGTCACCATGGCGATGGGCTTGGAGACGAGCTGGTTGCCCGGGGCAGCGGCCGGCTGAGCGTCCAGGTACTCGGCCATGACGGAGATCTGACTGAAGTGGCGCTGAGCCAGCGTGTGTTTGTGCTTGATCCCGTCGATGAACGTCGCCTCGTACACCTGAACACACACATACGCACACGCGCACATGCACACGCACGCACACACACACACACACAGGAGGGAGTAACTGCTGGAGTCCAGATGCTTTTTGATGGTTGACAAGACAAACAGAGAGAAGACAGTTTTCACAGGACGTGTGCAGCGTAACATCCTGATCAAAGACCAATCAAAAGCTTCGGTTTTCAGTCAAACACTGACGACAGTTCAGACTCTTCGCTGCGCATGAACAGTCGTCACTTTGACCGCCGTGTTTCTCGCCCTGTCGGACTTCTTTGTGACGTCCCTCCGCCTCAGCTGTTAGCTCGCATATTCAAAGCGATGCAAACAATCAAAGTAAAACCCAAGCTGATAAACCAGGAAGAAAGAAAGAGGGAAAAAGTCTCTTTTCTGGGAACCATTTCAGAAACTTCAACCTGAGGAACCAGCGACTAATGACCCTCTTGTTATGGTCTGGGTTTTTATGTTGCTGGCACGCTGCCAGGTTGTCAAAGCTATCTGGCCGAGACGTTCCAGCCATTCTTGCTCCTGTCCTTGTGCCACAGTCTTCATGTTCTTCATAGCCTCGTCTCTGAGTTCCTCTGTTTTGTCTATCATTGTTGTTCAGACTTTTGTTCTGGTTTTGTCTTCCTACCCGCTCGCCACGGTGTAGTGAGTGTTTGTTTTATTAGTCTGATTTTGTGTTCCTGTATTTTGGTCTGTAATAAACTGTTGTTGTTTAACGGCTCCTTGTCTCCTGCTGATTGCATTGATTCTCCTGAATCATAACACCTTTTCCACCAAACATTAACTAAACCCAGGACTATAAGGAACCACTGATACTTGAGCACGAGCCGTGGAGGCCTGAGGTTTGTGAGTCATTCCACCAGCTGCTCAGGGGGAAGTGAACTACACTCAAACGCTTGTTCCTGAGCTCAAATAGCAGGTGAAACGTCCCAAAAGGGTCGTTGGTTCTTGGAAAATCAAACGACTGGGAGCTGAAACAAACTCTTTAAGGTTCACGACGTGGTTCAAAAGTTACAACAACACAGATCCTCTTTGATCCAATCACAAGGTGAGCATTGATTACATCCAGGTGGATGCGAGGCCGCTCTGTAACACAGGGTGGAGGTCGGGTGTGATGAGTGTAAATGCTGACGTGGACAGACCTTGTGGACGTCTTCCACCTCCATGTGAGCTGAGGTCTCTTCTTTGGACAGCAGGATGCAGTTCCAGGGGCTCCAGTCCCTCTGACGGTCCCAGCGGACAAACGCCAGGTTGTAGAGGTCGCTGCCGGCGTTGAGGGCCGAGCGGGACGCCCAGATCTCCTCCACCAGGTACCGCATGTCCTCCACCTGAGAGGACGCACATGTAGACATCAGGCTTGGAGTGTCTGCACTGCAGAGTAAGAGAGACCAACCGAAGCGACGCAGCACCTGCAGCAGGAAGGGGATCCTGGCGTCTTCGCTGAGCTGCAGCTCGCCGGCTCTCAGCCTCCTCAGGATGTTTTCGTAGCACGAGAAGTCGTCGCGGGATCTCGCTACGTTGTCGAGTCCGGTGCAGTCGCGGCACCGCCCGCTCAGACGGGCGCTGGAGGTCGGGCTGAAGTCGGCAGACTGCAGGTAGCGATGACAGCCCCGGCACAGGAACATGTCGTTCTTCAGCTGGGAGGGGTTCTGGGGAACCTGGGGCAGATTTGACATTATATGGAGACATTTTTATGTAGTTCACATCAAAGAGGGTCCACATGGTCCCAGACCAGCAGCCTCACCTTCAGCAGCCTGGCCACCTCAGGGTTGAACGCTGGTGTTTTGATGTACTGGAGGAACAGAGTGGAGATCCTCTTCCTCAGCCCCTCCAGACTGGCTGCCTTGACCCCCCGAGTCATCAGGTCCACCTCCCTGTCAATCAAATCCACGATGTCCCGGGTCAGCCGACACGCATGCTCCTATCCAATGAGAACAAAAACAGTCATACCACCAAGAACACGTATACTCCAAAGCAGAGGCTTTTATTTTGAAGGGTACTGTCAACACTGATGCTGCATGTCTAACTCTGATGTTCATACACACATCATTCATGCTAAACGTTTGTGTGTGCGGCACCTTGGCGATGTGTTTGAGTGCCATGAGGACCTGGACTCTCTGGTCCTGGCTCACGCTGGACTGGTTCAGGCTGTTGTACAGGTCTCGCAGCTCTCTGGCTCTGAGTGTGTGTTGACTGTCCATCTCGATCAGTCGACCGTCTGCTGCTCGCCACCGATGAGGAGCCGCCGACTGAAAGGCGCCGTCGCACTGTGAGTACTACTGTGTACTACTGATACCACTACTAAACTGAACTGAACTGAACTGAACTGAACTACTGCTGCTACTCCTACTATGCTACTACAACCTCTACTGCTACTACGACTACTACTAACTCTTCTTGTACTTGAAGATATTTTTTAGTTGTGGCCCACAGAGTGAGCTGGGAGAGGAGGGGGGCAATGACCTCTGACCTTGTCCAGGAGGGTCCTGACAGCTTTGTCGTAGTTGCTGCTGTGGACGGCGATGCGATGGCGTCCGATGGAGGCGATGAGCTGCGTCTCCTGCTCCAGCAGCGAGCAGAGAGCCGCCTTCCTCTCGGCTCCTCGCAGGGAGGAGTTGATGCGCTGCTCCTCCTCGTGCCTCCACTCTGAAACACAGTCAGAGTACACAGCTTTACAACAGAGCAGCGCTGTACGTTTACTCAGGTACTGCACTGAAGTACTCCCCCCCCAGCCTACTCTCTAGAGCGTGGTACAGCAGGTTGAAGTCCTCCCTCCTTTGCGGGTTCCTCCAGCGTTGGCGGCGGTCCCTCAGCTGCTCCTCCTTCTCCTCCTTCCTCCTCCTCTCCTGCAGCTCCAGCCAGGCCAGCCGTCGGCCGCGCTCCCTCCTCAGCCGCTCCACCTCCTGCCGGGCCAACCAGCGCCGAGCGAACGCCTGCAGACGGATCACCTGTGCAGGTGAGAAGAGAGGAGGGGCGGAGGTCACCACAGCTGAATGTCTACTCAATATGCACACTGCGTTATTTTATTGTAGTTTGCATGATCCTTGGACAACAACACCTCCTGCACAGCCTTCTGAAAGGTGGTGTTTGCTGACGGATGCAGCTGAAGGTGTCGAGCTGGTGCAGGGCAGCGGGCTGGAGTTAACGACCTGATCGCAGAAGGTCGTCTGAAGCGTCTCTGATCGTCTGCTCCTGAGGTCGTTTGCTCCCAAAGGTCATTTCTCTCACTTCTTTAATGTCCTTTGCTGATCTTCTTCATCTGCGCTCGCACCTCTTAGCCTGCCTCTGTGCTGCTCTCAGCGCGACGTTAATTTCCTGGAGATGACTTCAGTTTCATCTTATTTCTCCTGTTTGTTCTTTAATGGCCTGTTCTGAATTAGGTTTTTCAAAAATACGTCCCCCCAGAATAGAAGCTGTGACTTAAAAGAGATGGTTTATTGTGTTTTAGCGCAGAGGAAGAGGAGGGTCCAGGGACCAGATTCACAATTAAACACATCACTGGACTCTGTAGACCTCATCCAAATCTAACTCTGTCATCTTCACACATGGTTACTGATGAGTGAAGTGCTCTGTGTCTCCAAACTGTTGGCTTTTATAAAACTGGGAAATGGGAATTTTAGACAAAATGTAAAGTAGAAAAACTATAACGAATGTGACTTCGCCGCTACATCAATCACAGCTCTGGTGTTTACATGACTGGAATAACCACAGATGATCTGTACGCGGACGTCACCCACAGCTCTCAGCCTCCTGCCGTGATGCTCGTCAGCCGTGGTGTAGTTGCCGGGTGCGACCAGCCTGTCGTTCAGGCAGGAGACGTAGCAGCCGACGCCGGTCATCTGGGTGGAGGCGTCCACTGGACACTGCTGGGTCTGGCTCTTCAGCTCGACTGTCTGTCGGAGACGGAGACACGCAGAGTGAATATCAGAGGACGTAAAAGTATTGATATCGGGTCACTTTTTCTGGACGGGAAAACAAATTCAAATCGACGAGTATTTAGAGGAGAAACTGGTTCCTGCAGCAGTCGGCCTGTCGTACACTAAACACTGAAGAAAAGAGGAAAAACACCTGTAAAACAGCTGATTCCAACCTCCTGAACAGTGTGAAATGAAAGAATGTCGTGCTGTGTGTGATAAAATGTCTCCAGCAGCTTCAGACGGAGGGATCGTGGACGGCTGAGTTCGCTGAGCTCTGTCAGGACTGAAGTGGACTCAGGGAACCAATGTCAAGCTCTTCTGGGCTGAAACTGAAAATATGAGTTTCGTGACTCTGCCGCTTTGGACGGAGGCTGATGTGGAGTCGGAGAAACGGCCAAGGTCGCTGATGACTGAGGTCGCTGCAGGCGGGATGAGGCTTGTGATCGATGATGCTCAAGTACCTGAAAAAACTGGTTTAGCCTTTAATTACTGATGACCTTTACACCAGCGCGGAGTCTAAAAGGACAGAAGACACGTTTGACATGATTTCAGCTGGTGTACTTATCGTGTGAGTGCAGCTGTTTCATGACCACAGACAGCAGACACGACGAGCCGCTGACAGATCTCAGCTCTGCGAGCACAACGTCCCTGTGGACGGCGTGAAGGACGGGAACCTGCCCAGGTCAAATCATCAGCATAAACAATGAGACGCTGAGCTGCTGCATTAAAGAACAGTCAAAGGTCGAAGACTCTGTCCATAAGAGGTCAACCGTGAGTCCACCTCAGTGAGCTCTCATCGACGTCATCAGCTCTGTCTGCCTTTTCAACGCCTCTGCTGAGGTGAAGGTCTGTGCACGTCTGCAAAGATTCAGGTTCAGGAGATTTATTCTTCAATTCTTCTCTTGGGATTTTGAGAGATCTCATTAATTCAGAAAAAATCCAATAAGATCAAAGAAACGCAGTAAAGAAACATCTGTAATACTGCACAGATGTTACGGAAGCAACACGGCAGAATTTCTTTTTCCATGAAAACAATTCTGAGATAATCATCTCATTAATTCAGAACAACATTCTGCTGGAGTGAAGGCGTCGTCGGCTTCAGGCAAAGCAAAGGGTCAAAGGTCACGGCGCTGTGAGGGTTGATCAGAAACGCTGCGTCAGAGACGCGCTTCCATGTTTCTCCTTTCTGTTGTTCTTTTTCACGTTTTCTTCTGCAGTTTGAGAAGAGGAGATTAGAAAAAGGGAAGAACAGAGCGTGAACGTGGCCTGATTCCCAAAACAAGGAAAGATTTTTAAAGAAAGAAGAAGAAGAGCGCTGTGATGTGTCCACAAACTGTGTGCGACAGGTCATCTGATCACAGTGCTGACACACACGCACACATTCATGCACAGACGCACGCACGCACGCACGCACACACACACACACACACACACACACACACACACACACACACACACACACACACACACACACACACACACACACACACACACACACACACACACAGGTCTCATTATTGCAGTGGTGTGTGTCTTCATGTATGTTCGTCTGTAATGAGCCAACCACCATCATTACAGCGTGAGAGTCACACCTGTCAATCCAGAGGCAGGCCAAGTGCAGGAGGGCAAAGGTGAGTCACACACTGATGAGGAGACACGCATGCACACACACATGCATGCACGCACGCACGCACACACACACACACACACACACACACACACACACTGAGACCTACATGTCTGTAAACGGCAGCGCAGCCTGAACAAAACGCTCCTTCCTGATAAAACTTGAAGGATTTCCTGATTTTTAAACTCCTGGGGACAAATCCCCAGGAGTCCGCTGAGGTCTGTGAGTCCACGTCCGTCCACAGGACTGCAGACGGTTCACTCTAAAACTCCAATTTCATCATGTTTTTCTTCACATTTCTGAGCATACGTGGCGGGAAACAAAGCGTTAACTGTGACGGACCGTCTCTCTGCAGAGACATCAGTCTGAACCGTGACGGCGGTTTGGAAAATGATCAGCTGATGAAGTTCAGAGAGTTAACAGGGATTTCTGGCTTCAAACATGTGACTGATGTTCTTCCTCATATGGTTTAAAACACTGCAGAACACAGTCAGAATCAGGCTAACGAAAGCTAACGCTCAGTGGAGAGGAGGCGCTGTGTCCATTCGTCTTCTGTCCTCTGGCTCAAGCGTCTCGTCTTCAGCCCGTCTCTCTGCCTGGATGAGACGTTCTGCATTAATGAGCGACCTTTAAACGCACCGCACACACGTCCTGCTGCTGCTCTGTGCGCTTTCATGCGTTTCATTGAACGTTTTAGCATCATTTTCTACTCTTCTCACCTGCTGGACGCTGATGTCCTGCTGGTATGTGCGCTTTCAGGCTCTGTGCCGTACCTGCGTGTCGCGGCTGAAGACCACCGCTGCTCTGTCCGGCCTCCTCTTGGGCAGGGTCTGGACGGCGGCGTGGTGGTACTCCGTCCCCGTCAGCCGGTGCCTGTAGCCGCCCAGGAAGGCCTTCCGCTGGCGGGGACGCTCAATCTCCACCACCACCTCCTGGAAGACGCCCTCGTCTGGAGGTCAGAGTCAGTCACAGAGAGCTGAAGTGTTGGGTCCTAAAAGCCTGAGCAAACACTTTGGATTTCGCATTTTTTATGTTTCTTTTCTCATTTTGTGCTCAGCAGCAGATTAAACCAGAATAATTAGAGTTTTTACAGAGTTTATTTACAGTCAATTAATACATTCAACAACATTTTACCATTTGATTGACTGAAATAACATCTGAGTGATGCATTAAAACCATTACAGTAAAATAAGGAAAATAAAAAGATGATTAAATCTCCCAGTTAATAATTCTATATCCTAAATCTGTGTGTTAAGGCTAGAATTATTTTAATTATTATTATTTTAATTAAACACTGTCCTGGCAGCACATTCAAGCCTCCATATGAGAGCAGAAACAAACAGATTCTCTGAAATAAGTATAGAAATAGTTAGAAATGATAGAAATAACTATTCGTTTAAAGCTGCGTTCAAGTTGGATTTGTGAAAGTTTTAACCTGATAAACGCTCAGTTTGTTTTACGGCCGACATGTTGGCACTCGGACAGTGGCGAGGGCGGGACGTCCGCACCTGTCTGGATTCGGACGGTGATGACGTCCGGCATGCTGTCGTGCTCCGGGGGGCGAAGCGGGCGGAGCGGGTGGGTGGTCGGGTCAGCGGAGCTCATCTCCATCCGGGTGGAGCCGTGAGGCCGGACGCCGAGCTCCATCAGGCTCTGCTGCTCCTCCACCGCTCGACCTGAACGACAACAGGCCGACCAATTAGAGGAGGCGGAGGCGGAGCAGTCGTTTGTTTTACAGAAAGAGGAAGGACAGCTCAAGTCTGTGTGGGGACTGCAGCGCCTCCAGGTGGTCTGAGAGGGAACCGCTGGTCCACCGTGTGTCCACTGAAACTCCACTGAGGTGCTACAAAACAGAACAAAGAGACAAAGAGACAGACGGCGTCCGTACCGTCCACAGAGATCTGCAGCACCTCGGCAGGAACCCTGAGCTCGGCGGCCAGGTGACGCTTCAGCTCCTCGATGCTGAGACCGATGGCGAAGGCCACGGTCATCACATGACCCTCTGGCACCAGCACCACCTTCACTGCAACCACACACACACACACACGTCCTGTCACACACCTGTGAGACCTGTCTTTTGTCGTGTTTTTCATCATTATGGTGAAGCAGCTCATCTGCTGGACCCCTCCGCCTGACGTTTGGCCGTACACTCAAAGACCTCTCGCGGCTGCAGCCTTTCACATCTCTGAAAACACCTGTTTTATTTACTTTCACTTTGAAGCAGACTTTTTCACGGCCGGTGTTTCGGACGCTTCGTTCCAGCTGCTGTCATGGAAACATGGCGGACACACCTGCACACACCTGGTGGAGATCTGCTCCCTGCTGACTGAATTCTGTACTTTAAAACTGAAAGCATGCGTCTCCTCATGAGGTCAATATAAAAAGGTGTTATTACTAAAAAGGCAGTTTCAGTGGCGTCATTGTGATGGATTTTATAATCAGTCCTCTTACTTCTTTTTTTATTAAACTGAGCCTGTTAAATCCTCAGAAAATGAGCGATTTCCTGCACGTCGACCATCCGCTGCCTTCGAATCGGCAGTTTATTCAGCGCTGCTTCTTTGTCACTGCTGTTCTAAAAGAGCTAACGAGATATTGATCCTCAAGTCGTTTAGTTCAAGTGTCACGTCACCTAGAAACGGCACAACACATCTGTGGTGCTTCAGCTCCGATGCGTCGAGCACAAAAATAAATCTGGAGATAATGAACACGGTCTGCAGTCTCTCAGTCTGTGACAAACGCTTTTGGGAAATGAGTCTCGCTGTCGGCACGTCGGTCTGAATGAGACAACAACTGAAGCAGGTGGAGATAAACTATGACGTGCAAAAGAAAAGACTTTCATTTGGAAGATGAACTAAACGAGGATCATGTTTTTATCCTGACCGCGTTGCACTGTGTGAATGAACCAAAGCATTTCTGAGTCGCGTCTGATTTCTGATGTCATATTTACAGTCAGCGAGTGTGAGTCTTACCTGTAGCTGTAGAGTTTCCAACGTTTTCTTTTCTCTGAGGCTCTCGAAGCTGCTCGGCCTCGTCGGGCAGATCGGCCTGAGTTTCAGCTTCTTCTGCAGTCTCCAAGGCACCTGGACACAACAGAGACAGACTGTGATAAAGTCACACCTGTCCATCACTAGATTTTAAAGCCCTTGGTTTGGGGCCACGCTAGCTTGTCCTTTGAGTATTATCGTACCAGCGGGGAAGTAAATCATCCGTATTTTCATCACACTTTGGTTCAGGCAGTGACGTCTGTCTGACAGAGTCTCACCTGCTGAGTTTCCATCATCTTCTGTCCTCTGAGGCTCCTCCAGGTGCTCGGCGTCATCGCTCAGGTCAGTTTCCTCTTCTGCATCCAGCACACCTGCGCAGACAGAAAGGACACATCTGGATAATAACAACACTCTTCTAGTCTAAACTTCAGTCACTCACCTGCGGTCGAACTGAACTCACCTGCGGTCGAACTAAACTCACCTGCGGTTGAGCTCTCCACCTCCACCTCCTCTCCGTCACTCCCCGGCTCTCCGTCGTCCTCTGGCGGCTGCTCTGCAGTACCTCCACCTGGCTGTGGGCTCGTCTCCGCGCTCTCCTCCTCACCTTCTCTCACCTCCTGCTCTTCGGGTTCTCCTCTCTCGGACATGGCAGCTTTACCTGAGCGGCTGACGGTTAGCTCGGTTAGCCTGTTAGCTTCCTCACTTTAACCGAGCTGCAGTGGACAAACGAGCCTGGACGCTGAGTCGATGCAGCGGTGACTCAGAGAGAAGCTGCTCCTCCAGCACTCGACTAAAAGCGTCGGTTCATCTTAGTTTTATTGGTCTTCTTTAAGGAGAAACAGAGTTAGCAAAGCGCTGCTAACACCGACTCTCGAATGTTTGCCTGGTTACCAGGCAACGCCAGAGCAAACGTGACTTCCGCGTTCAAAACAAATTCTCTTCTTCTTCTGCGTTTTACTCCAAACAGTCATTTTAGAAAGTTTGGTGGTCTGTATTTTCTACTAACTTGTAGATGTAACTTCACTGAATTATATCTGAAATTATTTACATTTTATTAACAGACTCATAACTGGAAATTACGTCACATTTATAACTTTTTCCCGAAGAAAACCTTCATATTGAAGAAGAGTTTGGAGATTTACATGCTTTTAGTTTTGTTTTCTAAAGGACGGACTGTCCACAGACATTCAGGCAGCCTGGACTCACCTGTTTCCCACCTGCCTCACCTGAGGGGCAGACTGGATGTGTAAAACATAACGAATTACTACAAATCAGCACATCTTAGATACTTGATTTACTGGTGCAACCAACTTCGTAATGCTAAATGGAAAAATCAAAATGAAGCCAGTTGGATATGCCCCTTCAGAGCTTGAGTGGAGACAGAGATTTATACCTACTGCATAAACAAAGTTTAAGTGATTGGAGAAAAGCACCCTTAAACATTTGGTTCAGGAGATGTCATAAAAGTGAAATGGATAATCATATTAAATGATTACGTTGGGTATCAGGTGGATGGGCGTTTTCAGCAGTGGCCCATTAAAGGTTTTACAGCGTGCTGTCTCATTGCCTTCACTTCTGGTTATTGGAGGGAATTTACATAGAAAAACATGATTAGATTTTTTATTTCTCCTAAAATTAAACAGTCTCAGATGAGCAAGGTGCTGGCGAGAGTGTGGAAACTCCCGCGCAGACCACGTCCATGTTTTCTGGGATTGCCCAGTTACAGCTTACTGACAGGATGTAGTAGACAAAATGAATATGGGTTTGGAGTTTGAACATGATTTTTGTACAGTTTATCTTGGTGATATCTCTTCTGTGATGACAGATATTTGGTTAAAATAATGTGAAACAGCTTTCACAGGACGGTGGCTCACTGAAGAACCCCCATGAAAAGAGGAGTGGGTTGTAAAAGAAGTATATGACATGGAGAAGATGACTTTTTCTTTGAGCCTGTGTACGGACAGATTTACCAAACACTGGAGGAAATCTTCATCCTCATCTTCAGCGGACATCTGTAGATGCAGTTTAGCAGGTTTGGCTGAGCGTCTTTAGTCATTCATCACCAAAGAACAAGATCAAGCCGCAGCAGCAGAAACACTGTTACTGCAGATAAAAGTAGATTTTCAGTCATGCAGCAGCTCTAACAGCTGGACAGTTTGAAGCGGCTTGAGTTAGCGTGAGGATGATATTTTAGGCCCTCTGCAGCCTCCGTCTCTGTGGAAGCTTTACGCTGAGCTCCACGTCGCCATTTCAGCCCCGAGCCAGAGGAGGCGTCAGGGCGGCAAAGCTCCACTAATCTGCTGCAGGACATCTGCTGGCTGCCCACAGATCAGTCAGCCGAGCGGGAGGACGGCCCGGTGTTAACCTGTCACCCACAGGGATTCATTCATCCAGGGGGGGCTGCTTGTCCTGTTAGCACCCACTCAGTGAATCCACACTGGGACCAGTAACAGATCCAGACTCTATTAATGTGGGAAGGAATAATGCATAAAAAACAGATAAGACATTAAAACATGATGCTATGCAGTGGTGGAAAGTCACTAATTACATTTACTGCAGTACAGTGAGTGAATGAGTGTACTTCACACTAATATTACTACATTTCAGAGGCAAAAACTGTCCATTTAACTCCATCATATTTAATTAACAGCTAGTTCATTTCATTTTTAGCTGCTTTTTGTGTTCCTCTTCCTGTTTGTTCTGCTGTATTTCTTTGATGTCAGATGTTTTCTTGTGTGATACAATTAATGAATTACAACAAAAGAGAGATTTGTCATCTCTGCGAGGTTTTGTCTCATGAAATAAATCTTAAAAACATCCAAAACAGAAAAAAAGTTCCTCGCTGAGACGCTGAGGGGAGTAACACAGAAGTCATAAAATTAGGGAAAAGGCAAAAACAGCTTGGATGGAGCCGATAAAAGTCATTAAAAGTCAATAAAAGCAGAGTCACAAAACAAAAGCAGAGCATTAAAATCACACCAGGAAATAATGAGAAAGCCGTTTCCTCGTGAAGGAGGATTCAAAGCTGGATGGAGGAGAGCTGCAGAGTTTTCCCGCAGCTCTCGCTTCAGCTCAGCCAACAATTTACGAGATCATCTCATATTTCTAACACAAAGCAGCGCAGGAAAAAATAGACCTCATTGATTTTGCTTTCCACGAAACAGCAGACGGTGAACTTGCTGGCTGCATCAATCCGCGGCCTAAGCCCCCGGAGGCCCGCGGGATCTTGAATGTGGGATTCCAGCCAAACACGACAAAGACCCGGCTTAGCTCACACAATAGCGGCCACAACCCGGCTCTATTTCAGACCGGCAGGCCAGGTGTGGGCCAGGCGGACGCCCCCCGCTGTGGGTCTGCATCCGAAAGCAGGTCACACCTAAATATATAAACACTGCTGCGAGTGGAGCGCGAGCCGTCAGCGCGAGCCGCCAGCACACCTCACAGGTGAGACGTTTGAGGTCCGTCTGCAGGGACGTGCAGGTATTACAAACCTTTTTCCTCCAGATGTTTGTGTCAGGATGAGGATTTCTGCTGCCGGGAGGGGGTCGGGGGAAGTTTGTTAACAGAGAGTCTGCTTTATTCTGTCTGCAAGGGGTGGACACAATAACATGAACACCTGTAAGTCTGCAGTCTATGCTTCGTGTTTTTTATTTGCATTGGCATCTAATTTGTGTTTTCTTGCGGTTTTATTCAATGAGGATCCTCAATTAATCAAACAAAAGTTACCTTTATAATATTTTGCCTCTGCAAGGTAATGCTTTATTTTACAAGTGTGTAATTTCCAAATAATTTCCCAGAAAGTTTCCATGAAACAATAGTAATTATAGGCAAAAATATGAATTTTACTGGAAAAAAGTCAAAAGTCTTTGTTGAACTGTTTGCTCACCTTTGGATGAATCTCTCATGTTTGCAGACCTGCTGTGCTCTGAGGTTACACCAGCAATTAATTGGAATTAGTTCATTGGAAGTGTGTCATTATTAGCACAATTTCCTGGAAAGTTCCCGGGAAACTATTAGGAAATGCAGATGTGTAATATGAAGTCTTGTATTTCAAACAGTGTGTTGATTCAGGTCAGTTTTTAAGGCAATAATCTGTTGGATTGTTGTGTTTCTGTTATTTTGTCCACCCTCTGCATGCAGATCTGTGCGAGACATTTTGATTAAAACTGATGAGCGGTCTGAAATTAGTTTTTCAGTCACATTTCTGTCGTTCGCCGTGAAAGTGGAGTTAACATTACATCAAAGGAGGATGTTAAAACTCCACTTTGTGCTTTTAAGCCTCTTTTAGCTCCTAGCTTTGTTTTGAACTGTTGACAGCTGGTTGCTAACATGTTAGCCACATCGGCACTTTTGGTTTCTGCTGCCCCCAAGTGGCCAAAAGATCAATGAAGCACCAGTTTTGTCCTTGAAATGCTCTTTATGAGCTGGAATCATGTCTCCTCTCTGCAGAGTGATGAACACTTATGAAGAATACGGTGAAGAGGAGCTCAATGACTTCATCATCCAGCTCAGTATTCAGGACTCCTGCCAAGATGCCTTTCTGAAATCTGCAGCAAGGTGAGGACGCCACACCCGAACCCTCCTCCCAGAAAACCTTTGACGATCTGCTGACTGCCCTGTGCTTCCTCTGTTAGCTTAGCAGCAGTGACGGACGAGAACCTGAGAGTCCTGGCTGCCATCGAGCAAGGTAGGCTGGACATGCCTCCATCATTCCAGAGCGCTGTGTTTGTGTTTGGTCTGTTGGCTCTCCGCTGAGAGTCACAAGGCCAGCAGCTGCAGGTGAGGACGGCCAGGCGTGATGAGGCTGGCACGCCGACAGAGAGAGGGAGATAAATAAACAGGGAGGCGGGAGAGGGATGTAGTACGAGAGGAGAAGGTGGAAGAGGAGGAACCGGTGGTGGATTTGCAGAAGTCTGATTGATTAAAAATCTGTCCTCTCGTTGTGACCTGACCAGGTGAGGTCTCGGTGCTCAGGGAGATGCTGAGGCACACCTGCGCCTTCAGGGAGTCGGACAGTCGCGGCTGGCTTCCCGTCCATCGAGCCGCATCCCAGCCGGTCCTGGAGGTTCTGGAGACTGTGCTGAGGTGTAAGTCCATTTGTTCCCTATAAGAGCATTTCATCAACCTCTCGCACTGTTTATTAATCTCTTTAAAAGCTAAGTGTCTCCATGAGGTCCTTACCTGAGGGAGGACTTGAGGCTATTTTGTCAGTCATGTCAAGTGTTCAAACAACATGTCCTGAATAATGCTGCTGTAAGGATTATTATGGGGGCGCAAAATATTAATAATAAAATACAGACTGATTAAAATGTCAAAAGGGCAACTAGACTTCAAATGATTAAACACAATTCATACTAAAATGCTCGGGCGACCTGGAAAGTCAGAAATCAAAAAGCTGATTCCTTAAAGCAGCATTTATTTGGCCACCAGGGGGCAGCAGAACACGTGAAAACCAGAAGAGAAAGAGGCTAAAAAGCTCGTCAGAGCAGCAGAATCCTGAAGATCTGTGGGTTCAGAACATCTGGATGCTTTTGCCCTTTAGTCCAAAAGTAAAAGTGCAGCTTGAACCATTATTTTCTGAGTATAATGAATGTCCAGCATCCTGTGTGGGGTGAACATTATGAGGTGACCTCATCACCTCATTTACAGCCCTGACAGTTCCTGTTTAGCTAAACCGCAGCTAGGCTAGTCAGATGCTAACAGACATCAAGTCACATCAGGTTGACTGCAGGGGAGGCGACACGACCGCGGCATCGTCAAAATAATGGCTGCCAGAAATAATATTCATCCACAGGAACTTCACTGAGGACCAATTCTGCCTTCCAGCTGATGACAGCTGATGCCATCAGTCCTGAAATAAACTGTGATGTCGCTCCCCGCTCAGTCAGGCTGCAGGTCAGCCAGCAGCGAGGTTTACGCCTCCCATGTGAAGTCCAGGAATGCGCACGCCGACCTGTGTTGTGTTTGTTTTAGTGGCAGCTCAGGGTCTCAGCCTGGAGGAGAGGACGGCCGTGGGAGGGGAGACGCCGCTCACTCTGGCGGTCAAAGCCGGATTGGTGCAGAATGTGAAGATCCTGCTGGAGCATGGCGCCTTGCCTCACAGCACCAACAGCAAAAACGAGTCGCCGCTGCTGCTTGGTAACAGTGCGGGGCGTGGAGTGTGTGATTAACAAGACTAACACGGAGAATCTCACCAATAAACAGAAGCCGTAACTGAATAAAAGGCACTCCACTGTTAATCACAAGCATCTTATGCACATATGACTCATGGGGGGGGGGCAGTTATTGTATCAGCTGTGGCCTCCCCGGGCCACCCTTTGGTGGCGCATGCACATGGTCCCATGAGGCAGTGATGGCCATGGCACACTTCACTGATTGGATGATGAATCTTTGTTATTTGAAGATCTGGTGAGACAAGTTTACAGTTTACAGGAGTAAAGCTCATGATATTACCTAAAAATGTGCCGTATAAAAAGGCTGAAAAGCTCCACAGAGCTGGTGGCAAACATCGTCACGAGATGCATTGTTTGCATTAAAGAAGTGCAGCTTTGAAGAACTTCATCGCTGATTAAGACCCTCTTCTCCTGCCTCGCAGCGGTGAGGTCCGGCTCCTACGAGATGACGTACACGCTGGTGGCTCAGGGCGCCTGGGTGGAGCAGGTCTGCCGCAAGAAGTGGACGGCCATGCACGAGGCGGCCAAGGTTGGCGCCGTGGACATCCTGATGCTGCTTCTGAGGAACGGCGGCCGGGTAAACCACAGGGATGCGATCGGAGTGACGCCGCTCGCTGTGGCCGCAGAGCACGGGCACTTCCAGATCATGGAGATTCTGCTGAACTGTGGTCAGTTTGAGGATAAAAACCTGCAGGTTTAACTGTGCGATGGTGAGGTTTCAGGAGCAAAGGTAAAATTCAGCACATTAGCATGCATTCAAATGTTTGTTGCCTCTCTTCCCTGCTCAGGTAGCAGGGTGAACTCTCAGGCCTGTAATGGGGAAAGTGTCCTGCTGGATGCGGCCGGATCAGGAAACACCGCCTGCATTCAGCTGCTGCTGGACAACGGAGCCAACGCCAACCTGCCCAGCCTCACCGGACACCTGCCCCTCCACAAGGCAGCGTACGCCGGACACCTTGAGTAAGCCCCTCCTTCTCTATGCTGCTGATCGTGGGCTGCAGTGAACACCGCAGGAGTCATAAAGCCAGGTCATAAAGCCAGCGGGGCTTTATGGCCCGGTCACACCAGAAGGTCAAATTCATCTACTTGTATTGTTAATCAGTTGGTGCTAAAGGCGTCCTGATGTAGTGATGGCCCTCAGGGCTAACGGCTAACACACTAGCAAGCCAGAAATATGCCTTATCCTGTATTTTCTTTCTCTCAGTGCTCTGAAGATACTGATACCTCTGACCACCAAGAAGGCCATCAAAGAGGCGGGTCTGAGTCCGGTCCACTCTGCAGCAGAGGGAGGCCACCGGTGCTGCCTGGAGCTCCTGCTGGCCCACAGCTTTGACGTCAACTACCGCATGAACACCCGAAACTCAGAAAACTACCGAGACATGCGGAAAAGCGCCTTGTACTTTGCGGTCTCCAACGGGGATGTGGACTGCACCAAAATCCTGCTAGCGGCCGGCGCGAAGACGGACCTGGACCCGCTGTGCTGCCTCCTGGTGGCGGTCAGGTCGGGGCGCTACGAGATCGTGAAGCTGCTGCTGGCGGCCAAAGCGGACGTGAACTGTTACTTCACGGTGGTGAGCGACACGGTGTTTCCCACGGCGCTGCAGTACTGCCTGAAGGACGAGGTGATGATGAGGCTGCTGCTGAACAACGGCTACAAAGTGGAGAGGTGCTTCCACTGTCAGCATGACAACAGGCCCGATGCTGCGGAGGCGGGGGAGGGGAAAATTCCAGTGAGTGACAGCTGTTACCTGTTTCCCTTTATGGTTTTCATAAACGCAGTTGATTCTCTTACCAATGCACATGAAGTGAAATGAGTTCTTAATACTCCTGACCACCAGAGGGCAGCATTGACCAGTGTTCCTTCCTGTAAGATAAACTTGCTTAGAGAGCAGGATTCGGTCGAGGTGGACCCCCATGATGCTGGATGTACATGTTAGCTTTGCTGCAGGAGTTCATAAATAATTAGATGTAATTGTGTTATTTAGCGACGGTGGACATGTTTACACGAGAGCTTTACTTCCACACGCACAGTTTGGGCTGCAGGCGATTGGCTCAGTTCACAGACAGATGGTGAAATTCACATCATTCGGATGCTCACTGCTCTGCAGAGCTTTACCACCTGGATTATTCAGACACACCTGCAGTTACCACCAGTAACCACAGGTGTCTCCAAATCGCCCAGGACTGAAATCTGAGGAATTATGTAACTGTAATGTTCGATTCCAGCTTTTGTCGTTGCATTTTGTCAACCTTTTACTGGTTTTAAACTGGATGCACTGTGATCAAAGATATTTCCAGGTCATTTAAACTTTTCAGCGGAGAAAACAAACAAATGTAAAAGATCTGGGGTTAAATCCATTGATCCATCAGTGTGAGGGATAGGATGATAAGCTGCATTACAGTATCTATAACTTCGAGCTAAATCTTAGCGTGATGTTTGCATTTTACTTTTTAACATACGTTTAAAAGAAACATGAATGACCTTCTGGATGTCCGTCCTCTCTCCAGTTCTGTGAGTTCATGAACCTCTGCTGCGTCATGCATCTGTCCGGGAGTGTGGTCCGGATCCTGCTGGACTACGTCAGCCACGTTCACATCTGCTCCAAACTCAGACTCATCCTGGAGAAGCAGACCGAGTGGCCTGAAATCTGTGACATCCTCAGTGAGTTTCACGATTTAACGATGGTTATCAGGCAGGTGCAGCGCCTCACCTGAGATAAAGACGCCTCCTCTAATAATGCAGAAATGATCAAACCATAATGAAAGAAAACAAACCATCAGCAAAAGATGAGCTGAGTCCACGACGTGTCTGTGGGAGGTCAGAGTGGTTGGACAGATAAACACTGAGCTGGAACTCACTGTAAAGCTCCCTGAAACTGAGGCGACCAGAAATCCTTTCACACTGTCATGTGATGCTTTGTTGTTAATGAAATATTAATTACAGCAGTGTTAAAGTTGATATCAGTGCTCCTCTGGTTTTGGTGACCCCTCGCTCTCTTATGAAACATCAAAATCTAGCTTTGCTGCAGCTTTGTGGCTGTAATGAACACTGCAGCCTGAAGGGGGCACTAGCAGCACTGTGGGCCTGATAGCGGCGTCTCCTTCCTTGTTATAGTCTGTATTATTGACTTTAATCCTCTCAGTTTTATCACAGTATGAATTAATAAAGTAAAATTACGTTCTGGACCTTGTTCTCCAGGCAGTCCTCGCTCCCTCGGACACCTCTGCAGGCTGGAGATCAGGAGACGTTTGACCCTGAAGAAGCTCAACAAACCTGAAATCATGAACTCACGCATTTTCCCTCCCAGACTCAAGAGCTTCATCCTGTACCAGGAGCTCGACCTCTACAGCCAGGACCCTGAACGCATCATGTGAAGATAGGAGCAAAAATCCTGCTTGTTGTCCGGCTGTAACTTTTTTTTTTTTTAAAGAAAATTACTGTATGATTAATCTGTATTGATGTTTTTTATATATAAAATACTTTTTTCTATCATAGATTGTGAGTTTTCTGTTTCTGAATAAATGTGTGATGAAATGAATAACAAAAATAATATTTTTTACACACTTCAGACCATTAACTGTCAAATGTACTTTACACTGACAGCTGGTGTTCATGAGATGTTTCACGAATTGAATGAAATGAAGTTTACAGCGAGTCATCCTGGTCCCCAGAGGATGAAAGGTTTTTCAGACCCCTTATTTTACTTCAAGGGCCACCATCAAGACGAAATGAGTGATGTTTTATGTTTATTTTAATTCCACGTACAGACCCAAAGCACCAACACTGATCCAGGGAAGCATTGTGTGTCACAGCCTTCGATCGTCTTAACCATAGAGCTCCATTATTGTACAAATACTATAAAAAAAAACACCTCAATGAGCTGGAAATCTGCAGCAGACGGAGAAACGGTTAAGAAGCCGTCAGTCTTTTTTTACTCTTCATTCAATTCGTTGTCCTGCTCAGGACGTCCTCTGTATTTAAAACGCTGTCTGATGAATCATAAAGACACAATAAATATTCACACAACATTGTGGCTCATTACTGTTTGTCATTAACGGTGGAAAATGTGCAGAGTGACATTACGCTCCATTAGGCGCCGTGCAACGGCCTGCATGTCAAATACAGTGCAACAGGTGACACCTATAAATAGCATGGTGGAGCATGTGTGTGTGTGTGTGAGATGGTGGGGGGGCCGGGGGGCAGTTCAGCCATGACACAAACACTGTGCTGCTGCTGCTTCGTCCTCTGACTCTGACGCATGTCTCAGGTGAGAATTACGACGTTTAGGTTTTGTTCTGTTTCAGGTGTGTTTTCAGAGTTCTACGCAGAACGAGGTGACGTTGAGACGGACCACCAGCGCTCTGTCAGACCAACAGGAAGGAGGTCAGAGGTCAAAGCGGTCTGAAAATAAAACATAGAAACAAGTAAAAGCTCGAGAAGAGAAAGCAGGTGATTTAAATGTACGTTTAATCTGATCTCAGATCTGTCGAATGTGTCTCTGCAATCAAAGAGCACTAGCAACATTTTGGACCCAGATCAGTTCATTTCAGCTGGAGATTCACAGATTTAAGCGAGACGGTTCTTAGTTTGAGGCTTCTTTAGCAGGGATTAATGTTGTTGCTTGTGCTGTTAGAACTGGAGGAACTGAAGTCCTGTTGGGTTGCGACTTTGTGGACCTGTTTGGCGTCACGTAGATGGATGCAGCTGATGAAACGGATGAAGACGAACTTCTGGACTACGACGTCCAGATGAGCATTGAGGAGTCGTGTCAGAGAGAACATCTGACAGGCTCAGAGAGGTACAGCGACGTGAAGCAACTCCACCATCCAAAGTCTGACCTGGTGCATTATTTCTGAAATTTACCTTCATCTTCCTGTCTGTGTGTTTAGGAGTGAAGCTGTGAAGCTTGTGGAGGCCATCGAACAAGGTAAAAAGTCAAATCCTGGTGCAGAGAACGGTCCAAAGTGGCCACATGAACAGAATTTGTCAATAACGTCCTCCCGATGGCACGGCCACACACGTTTTATGGCTTCCTCCCTGAAACTCTCCCTGCAGGTGACACGCTGGCTCTGCAGGAGCTCTCTGATTTCCCAGCAGCCTTCAGTCAGGCGGATGAGTGCGGCTGGTATCCTCTTCACAGGGCGGCGGTCCAACCTCTGGTCCCGGTCCTGGAGACGGTGCTGTACGGTGGGTAAGAGGTCCGAGCTTTTCTTTAGAGCTTGTTGTGTCAGCATGTGCATCACCCGCCTCAGTGTTCAGCTGCTACGTCAGGCTTTAAAGCTGGTGTTGATGGAGCAGTGATGACTGGCGACTGTCCCACTCGAGCTGAATCCAGTGAAATAAGGCAGAACTTCTGTTGTGCTCTTCAGCATCTTTCAGTCTGACTCTGGAGGAGAAGACTTCAGGTGGTGAGACCTTCCTGACTTTAGCTGTGAAAGCTGGTTTGGTGGAAAACGTGAAGATGCTGCTGGACCACGGAGCGTCTCCTCACACCACCAACAGCAAGAATGAATCCCCTCTGCTCTTAGGTCAGATCGCTGCCTCTCCAACACTGTTTGGTATTTTCTCTCCTTCACAGCGGGAGAGAAAGGTTTTGTCCATCGTCACCATCAGCTCCTCTCGTGTCCTCCCTGCAGCAGTCAGAGCCGGGTCGTATCCGATGGTCTCTTGTCTAATATCTGGAGGAGCTCGGGTGGAGCAGGTGTGTCTGAAGAAGTGGACGGCCATGCACGAGGCCTCCAGGGCCGGCTGCGTTCGTGTCCTGGAGCTCCTGTTGCAGAACGGAGGTCGGGTTTCAGAGACAGACCAGCATGGAGTGACTCCTCTGGGCATCGCTGCTGAGTACAGCCACCCTGAAGTCCTGGAGCTCCTCATCGAACACGGTAAATAAATCTTACGACAGTGCTTCAAAGAGAAGCCACAGAGAATCACCACCAACTCTGCGACTTCTGGCCAATTACTCTAGATCCAAAAGTCTGACATTTACCTGATTGTCTTCTATATTTTACCTCATTGTGCGTCAGCTTTTGCATGGATCAAAACAAAACACTCACACTCATAAATTGACCGCCAGTTATTTTTCTGCTTTTACATCCAGGTGCTGATGTGAACGCTCAGGCGCCAAATGGCGACAGCGTCCTGTACGACGCCGCAGGTTCGGGGAATCCAGACTGTATCGACATCCTGCTGCAGCACGGAGCGAATCCCAACATTCGCAACCTGAGCTCCCAGCTGCCCATCCACCACGCCGCGTACGAAGGACACTACCTGTGAGTATCAATGTGACACACCTGTTCAGGAGCTGTCAGGGAGGAGTTTGCAGGACTGGTCCTGTTCGACTGAAAACACAGACGGTAGCAAACTGGGGTTGTTTTTGAGAACTTTTAGGTCCTAAGGGTTGTTAGCAATGCTGCATTTCTCACAATCGATATGGGTGAACCAATTTTTCACGCCACCTACATTCTGTGAAGACCCACCCCCCTCTGCTTCTGATTGGCTAGTGTTCATTGCTTGGTAAAGGTTAATAAAACAAAATAATGTTGCAGAACCAGAGAAATCATTTTGTGCTGCCGTGAGGGTTATTTTCTGATGCTTCAGTCCTTACAGAATGATCTACACCTCTTCTCCATCAGAGCTCTGAGGATTTTGATCCCCATCACCACGAGAAGGGCCCTGCGGCTGTCGGGCCACAGCCCCGTCCACTCCGCCGCTGACGGGGGCCACGTCCACTGCCTGGAGCTGCTGCTGCAGAAGGGTTTCGGTGTCAACTCGCTGTTAGCTCCTCACATCTCGGAAAACTATGGAGACATGAGGAGGAGCCCGCTGTATTTTGCTGTGTCCAACGGGGACGCAACCTGTACTGAGATTCTGCTGAAGTCGGGAGCTGAACCCGACCTGGACCCGCTGTGCTGCCTCCTGGTGGCGGTCAGGTCGGGGCGCTACGAGATCGTGAAGCTGCTGCTGGCGGCCAAAGCAGATGTGAACTGTTACTTCACGGTGGTGAACGACACAGTGTTTCCCACGGCGCTGCAGTACTGCCTGAAGGACGAGGTGATGATGAGGCTGCTGCTGAACAACGGCTACGACGCTGAGAAGTGTTTCTGGTGTCACCACGGTGACGACTGGGAGGACCTGAGTGAGTCCGGTTACTCACAACATGAGGAGAAAGTTGCTGTGAGTTCTCTTTTCTCTACTTCTCTGCAGTCCTGTCAAAGCAGTAGCACTACCTGTTTGTGCCAATTCAATCTTGTTTGTCCAGTTCTGTGATTTCGTCAGCGTCTCCTGGCTGGAGAACCTGGTGGGCCGAATCGTGTTGATCCTCCTCGACTACGTCGGTCAGGTTTCCATCTGCGGCAGACTGAGGAAAACCCTGGAGAAACACAAGGAGTGGCCTCACATCCACAGGACCACATGTGAGTTAACTGTGTGGTTTTCAGAACCAGCAGACAAGGACAGGACGTGTGTGGTTAAAGAATCCTCTGTTTTCTGTGATCCAGGTAACCCTTGCTCTCTGACTCACCTGAGCAGAGTGGTGATCAGGAAGCACCTGAGCTGCAGTGCTCTGATGTGCATGCAGCTGCCCAACAGACTGAAAGACTACCTGCTCTTCAAAGAGAACGACCTGTACGCTCAAATCATCTGCAGGGAGGACTGAGCGAAGGTGTCTACCTTACCTACTGAGTCTTAAACGTCAGCAACAACTTGTTTTTTACCTTTTGTGATTCATATAACTGGGCCTGCATTTATCAAACATCCAAGAATTAGACTTAAGAGTGCTCTGAAGAGCCAAATCCAGTGATTACGATTGATGACGTGTTCTCTGAGCAGCAACAGTCAAACAGAGACGAGCATGTCCTCAGTCCACACTGGACAACTAACAACATGAAGCACTTAAACCAGACCGCACACTAAACACAGCAGATTTATGACTGTGACTTGGACTAAAAAGCTGTGCTGTTTGCAGCCCTGATGAATGAAACCAAACAACAAACCTTCTGAATGATTCATATTACTTCAGGTAACATTTGTAATATTTTGTAAAGTGACTGCAGAACATGAGGCGGAAAATAAGCATCTGCAGACACATGTAGAGCTCCCTCAGATTTAAGATTTTTATTCTTCAGTTTGCGAGCACTTTGATGAATGCAGGCCCAGATCTGAACTTTTTTTTGTTTGTTTCAAAGGGGCATTAACTGAGGTTACTAAGTGTCACAGATGTTGCACAAAATGGCCTTAAAATATCTGCAGTTTTTAGTCATCAGTCATTCATCGCTGTGTCAGCTGACTCAGATTTCTGGGACTCAAGTGTTGGAATAAAAAGCCTTTTAGATGCAAATATAACAGACCAGGTGATGTTCAGACTGTTGCACAAACAGAAGCAGGTAGAGCTCTTAAATACTCTAAACTCTCAAATAAAAGCTGCCATCTAAATATGTCCTGTGTCATTCTTGATCCTTTTTTAACAGAGGACTCCACTGATTTAGTGTTGCACTTCCATAAAACTGCACTGATGATGGAGAGTAAAAAAATGATGAAATCAAATCAATCAGAAGCAGAGACGTCGTATTTTATATTCCATACATTCTTCTTCACGTCCCTCTGTTATATCTAAAATATACATAATCTGTCAAATACTCAAATTATAATGCAAGAAGAATAACTAATGGGTTGAACACACATCCTCCTTAAACATGGAATTTGTTTGAGGATGATGTTTAAAAATAAGAGAGAAGTGGTGATTATGGCAAAACTCTGTCATGCTGATGAAATTAATGCTTTGAAAATGTAAATTATATAGAATTAATCAAAACAAACCGTCACAAAGTGACTGCATTTGTATCAACAGCAAACTGAAACAAGAGCAGAGCAGATAAACAGGAGCTGTCTCAGTAAAATATGATGAAGTATATTTATTACATCGTTGAAATTAGAAATAAAGGCCTGTCTCAAATAAAGGTTCTCCTGCAGTGAAGGAAGAAAAGTACCACTGCTGATGCATTTGTACAAACATTTGTACTGTATATTATAAATGTTTTTTGGTTATTATGATGCACTGCCTGTGAATCATGAATGTCTGTACACAATTTTGGGCCAATCAGTGAGCTAGATGTGAAATGACCTCACTGTTAAAGTGAAAATTTGACCTTGTCGTACTGTTCAATGAACCGTCTGGGATCACTTAAGTCATTAAAATTCTTACTCTGGGTACCACGAATGTCAAATTTTATGGCAATCCAGCCAGTAAGATTTCAGGCTGGTGGATTTACGTGATGTGCCCGTCTAGTGGCCATTAGAGGAACTGCAGCTGTATGAACTTCAGCTCTGACTGTAACTCTCAGCTGCAGCAGTTTCCCATTGACAGTGAACACAGCGAGAAGGTGTGAGCTGCTTCCTCTGGCTGACGGACAGCGAAAACAGATCGACTCTAAATTTAACCTCCTGACCTGCAGACACAACAACTCCACATTCTGGCAGGTCACTCGAGAACCTGATAATAAAGAGAGGTCACATTGTTTTGAACGACCTCCAAACTGTTGACACCGGCTGAACTGAGATCTGAGGGGTCAGTTCAGGGGCAGCTGCAACCAGCAGGTGTGCTAAAACAAAGCAAAGCACAACATATAGATAAAGACAAAACAATAAAAGAAGGATAAACCTGTGACAGGTGACATGAGACCCCATCAAGCAGCTGTGCTGGACCCCTGCTCTGTGGACAGCTGACTGTGATGACTATCTGTGGTTCTTCACACATCTGGGACATTTCTTCTGCTGTTATCTAGAAATTATGAAGTCGCCAAGTGTCAAGCGTCTCAAAGGAAAAAAAAAACTTAGAATAAAAAAAGTAGATTTTGCAGAAATGAACAGAAACCAACAGCTGCCTGGAAGGAAGGAAATTTAAGTAAAAACTGAGGGATATTTGAAAAGATATTCAGCACGAGAGACTATCCAGTGTTGTGTTTATCGGGTTAAACATGCAGAAACCAGCAGTTTGAACCTCTGTTTTGTAACTGAAACTGTTTCCATTCTCTGTGTGGCTGATGCTAATCAGCAATAATCCAGGTCAAAGGTCAAATTTGCAGCAGATTTAGGATCAGAGTGCCGTTATGTCACTCACCGTCCCTTTACTTCAGACGTGTAACACGATACCAGTGCCAGGCAGCTTCAGGGGCGGATGCGTGTTGTTGTGGTTGCCTCGGCCACCAAACAACAAACCTTAAGAGCGAGAGTCGGTCGTGCCCGTTCATGTGACAAGCACAGGGGTGGACACAATAATGACAACACTGATGCCAACATGGCAGGATTCAATGCAGCCCAGCGGTAAACAAACGGTCGCTCTGTGAAGATGTTAATGTTTGGTTAGTGTTCTGTGATTCAGCTCTACAGTGACCCCTAGAGGCTGCAGTTTTCCTGTTGCGCTACACTGTATTATACAACAACTGCAAAATAAACAGACAGACCTGTTTCCACTGGCCTCCTCCTCTGATCATTAAAGGAAAAGTCTGGTTATGCACAACTTGGGTCTAATTTTCGTAGGTTTCCCCGTCCTTTCGTCTTGTGCTTCAGTTTTTGTCTGAGCTGCACCAACACCAATTTTTCACTTTTATCACTGTAGTTAATCTTTCTTGATTGATACAACAATAAGTTTTGGACTCGATATGATGGGGGAGATGAAAACCAGTCAGTGTTTAGAGTCCACCGCAGTCCTCGTCAGTGCCAGCCGGAGCTGTACTGTGCACAGTCCACCATCCTCAGGGGGAACGTGTTTCCTTGACAGCATGGCGTGTTTCTGCGTTCTGACAGGTTGTGTAACACCGCAGAGCTTCATCTCCGATGTTCCCCGCGACGCTTTGTTCCCTTCGTTTCGTCCGAGGCACGGGCTGCTGAAGAGTTTTCAACACAGGCCACTCAGCGGGCTCACATTCCTGCCGTAAGCTTCTCTCATTGACCCCCCACCCAACACCCTAAAAAAAGACAGGACCATCAGCGGCGTGGCGACCCTCCCCTTTCTCCCCGCCAGGCTCCTCTGGCAGTCGGGATCAGCAGATGAATGAGGACTCTCGCCACAAGTGGTCCACAGCATCCCTGACCTGACCAATCTGATGGAGGATAAGTCCATGAGCAAGAGGGGACTCAAGCAGGAAAGTGAGAACAACTTAAGAACGATTTAATCAAGTACGCAAGGATCTAAAGGTGTGAGAAGAAGAGTTTAAGTTAGAGATTTAAGTGTTCATAGAGTCCAAAAGCAGGTGCAGAACCATGAGCACCTCTGGGTACCGCAAGGAGCTGAAGAAGTACGAGGAGGTGGACGAAGACGAGCTGCTGGCCGCTCTGTCCTCCGAGGAGCTCCAGGAGCTGGAGAGGGAGCTGGCCGACCTGGACGACAACGTCCCCATCGGCATGAGACAGAAAGACCAGACCACCAAAACCCCGACGGGAACCTTCGACAGGGACGCTCTGCTGAAATACTGGGAGGAAGAGAACAAGAAGCTGCTGGGGGACAAGAGGACGGAGGACAAGAGGATGGAGTCCGATGCTGGACAGGTGAGAGGGGACATCCATAACATAACTGCATACAGCAGACAGTGCAACATTCATTTGAGAGCACTAAATGTTTTCCGTCAAGGACGTCTGAGATTTTAGAAAATACCAAAGTCACTTGATATTTTCACAACTTTCATCTGTGTTTATCGTCTTCTGGGTCTGACTTTCCAATAATAAACCTTATCTGCAGCTGACTTTCAGCTCACAGATGCTGCGTCACCACACGTTCATCAGTGACTGACAGAAAAAAATGACAAAAACAAAATCAATAAATGCAGCTTTAAAGCTGCAAAGAGCAACAAATCAAAGTCACAGATATGTTAACCTTAATCTCCAGATCACAAAGCTTGTTTCCTTCTGATGATGGTTTAATTTATCTCATTATCTCTGAGTTTATTTTCATGGTTTCTCCTGTTCGGCCTGTGAAAACAGTCGTTTGTCTCCTTTGGAGGAGAAACAACCCAGATGATGTCACTGTGATGTCATCAGGGTTATCTCAGCTTGGCTTAGGAGACTACAGGTATATAACAGGGGGCCTGCATTACAAACTGGGCATTTGAAAGATGGAGGATTCGGTGTCTTTTCTTTGGAGCTTGACCCACCCGACGGACTAACAATCAGAACATCTCGGCCTCTGCTGCTGTGACTCATTTTGAAATTTGAACTATTTTTATTTGTCTCTCACAAATCTTCCAACTTCATGGTCCAATCCTAAACCACTGACATTTCTATGAGGCCTTCTGGTTTCAGATCTAGAATTTGTTCAAAAATAAATCCACTGCTATAATATATATATATATATATATATATATATATATATATATATATATTTAATGATGTGTCACATGTATCCAGCTTACATAGACGTGTTGCCAGACAACAGTCTAAAAATAAAGCCTATCTGAGAAATGTCAGCTTTAATGACTGTCTGCTCGTGTTGGAGAGGATTCTTAATTAAAAGTCAGAGGCTGGAGAATGTCAGAGTTCGACCTAATTTTCCATCCTGTTATCATGTAGGAGGGACGCCCAGATAAGAGCAGAGTGACAGTGACCACCAGCGACGCCGGCAAGACACTGGACAGCGACAAGAAGAAGATTTCACAAAAGGGGAAGAAGACGCAGAGTCTCTTTAGTAAGAATGATGTGAAGGTAGACGAGGTGGAAAAGAAAGATGAGTGTAAAAAGGAGGCTCCAATCAGGAATAAATGTCCTCAGAAGAACGGTGTGTCAAAGGGCCCGAGGAGAACTGAAACCGCAGACCAAAACCTGAAAGCAGCCTCCGATAGACTGAGCGGGAACCCGACAGTCATCGACAAAACTCTGGAGCAGATCCTGTGCAACGATCCCGCCATGAGCGAAGTCAATCTCAACAACATCGAGGACATCTTGCAGGACACCTTGCTTCGCTTCGCAGAGGCCCTGTGCACAAACACTCACGTCCACATTTTCAGCCTGGCCAACACCCACGCTGACGACCGGGTGGCCTTCGCCATCTCCAAGATGCTCCGTGAGAACCAGTTCATCAGAAACCTTAACATCGAGTCCAACTTCATCTCCGGTCAGGGCATCCTGGCTTTGCTAGCAGCTCTGCAGCACAACAGGACTCTGGTGGAGCTTCGTTTCCACAACCAGAGGCACATCTGTGGGGGGAAGGTGGAGATGGAGATGGTCCAGCTGCTGAGAGAAAACACCACTCTGCTCAAGCTTGGGTATCAGTTTGACCTCCCAGGCCCGAGGATGACGGCGACCAGCATCCTGACGCGCAACCAGGACCAACAACGGCAGCGGAGGCTCCAACAGAGGACGGAGCAGAGTCCTCCAGAGTTGTCAGGTTCTGGTTTGTCTGCAGAAAACAGACAACCAAAGAAGCCGTCGCAATCAACTAAAGCTGTTGAAAACCAGAAGAGGAATCCCCCTCCTCCGTTTGTAGACCCACCGACCAGGAAGATCGGCGAAATGGTCAAACAGCATGAAGGCCCGAACAGCACAAAGAGTCAGTCAAACCAACGGAAACCCAAGTCAAAGAAGCTCAAGAACGGCGCCAATGAAAAGGAGAGCGCAGATATTCTCAAAGACCTGAAGAACGCCTTGAAGCCGTCACTGCAGAAGAGACGAGACGAACTGTCACGCCCGCCTCTGCCGCAGAGGTCGAGCCGCGACGACCTGATGGCGGCGATCCGCGGGAGCAGCATCGGGTCTTTAAGAAGGGTAAGACCCCTGCGAGCCCGTCGCTGACTGATGAGTGTTTCAGGTTTGAAGGAATTTGGCTCCGCTTGAGCGAAAGCATGGCAGACATAATTTAGCCTCCGAAAGCCATTAGACCCCCTCAGCGTGAACGCCTGCTGTCATCAGACGACAACCTCTGTCACTGTGTGAATTCCTCCGCTCTCCGTCAGGTTATAAATAGTTTGACTTCTTCACTGCTTGATAAGACTGACGGCTCAGAGAGCTGCTGGTAAGACAGCAGACGAGCTGGAAAAAACGGAGTTCTTCACATTTCCACCAAGTTCAGAGAGCTTTAAGCACCACATAGCTGCTCCAGAGGGCAAATATTCAGTATCATGATACAAAATTAGTTTCAAGATTTTGGGTTGAATTACTGCATTAAAGAAGTAGGAATCCACAAATCAGAACGGTATAAGATTCAAGAAAACAAATGCATCATGAGGTCAGGTTGATCAAAACCAACCAGATCAAGTGTCAGTGGAGACTTATGATCACAGAAAGTGAAGATTCCACATAGAAAAGTCCATTTTAGTGTTTCTTTGATGGACGAACAGGCTCAGTAAATCCCTCTAACTGTGTTTTGAGACGTCTGAATTACTTTTGTCCATCCAAATCTGCCGTATCTTAACGTGTGTGATGTTTGTCGTTTCAGGTGGATCTGTCACCGGCCTGAACCCTCCGACTGATCTCACCTCGACTCTTCTCACTTTGCATTGAAATACTTAATTTTCACGTCACGCCGTCACTGTTTTCTTATTAACTGCTCAGACAGCGAAGCAGCAGACTGCTCTCCCGTGTGCCCGGAGTTTTTGTTGTATTTTGTTACTGCGTGAAACCTCCTGTGAATACTGCTGCGTAGAGAAATAAAGTTTATGTTCTCAGACGTCTTCCAGACTTCTTCTTCTCTCAGTATGAGAATAAAGTTCTTTGAGATGCTATTGTGGCCTTCAGGTGCTCCTGCCAGAAAGAACGTCATAATTTTGCTCCTTTTCCATCCAAAGTGTTGGTCCATGAGAGGGTATCTTCAAAACTGCTGCCTTGATTTTGGCTTTTCGAAGCATCCCACAACTTGCAAATGGTTGGTTAGACTCAACAAAAAATCTGTTTCAACTGGTCATCTGCAGACACTTTTATCCAAAGTGACATACATATGACACACAACACATGCACCAGCATCGGGGCAGTTCTGGGGTTCAGTATCTTGCCCAAGGATACTTCGGCATGTGGACTGCCAAGGCCAGGGATCGAACCACCAACCTCCTGATTGGCAAACGGCCGCTCTACCTCCTGAGCCACAGCCGCCATAGGTTTTCCAGTGATATCAGTTTGCAAAGCTGAAACCCTGGTGGATCAAAAGGCAGCAGCTTCTTTAATTTTAGTGAGGAAGACCTGCAGGATGAAGGCCTGCTTCATCTACATCTTCCTTCATCGTTGCAATGGATTCTTCTGGCTCTGAGTGTCGGAGCTGAACTGTGATCAGATCAGCGGCTTGTTCAAACAGACTCTTCTGGTGACACCTCTAAAAGACATCATTACAGTTCAGACAAAAGCTTCACATGTGGGTAACCTGAGCTCGGGATCAGCTGGCTGTGTTCTCTCATAACGACGGATCACAGAGGGATTAAAAACCTCCACAAAGCAACACAGAGAGGTGTTACATGAGCTGACTGCAGCTGCTGCTTACTGTCCGTCAGCACTCACAGATACAGCTGAAAACACAGCGGATCCTGGTTTGCATTGAATTCTCTCATTTTGTAAAATCAAAAGTCTTGCCTGTCCAACTCCTCTGCTGTAGATGAACTCCTTGTGTAGATGAACACCAACGTACGATGAACGCAGCAACAGGCAAAACAACGCTATGCTAGCATGCAAAACGTCAGCACGTAAAGATGCGAACTGCATGCATGCAGGCCAGCATGCTAGGGTTAGCATGCTAACAAGTAACACAGGTAAGTCTCACAGTGTGGAGGTGACAAGCTGAGTTTGACATGTCCTCTGATGGCCACCGTAGGACCAGAACCAGACAAATTTTTTACATTTTTATGCAAAACTGTAAGAACTGAAAAGTTGTCTCGTCTCGTCTTTGGTGCTGGTGTAGCTGCAGATTGTAAACACCATCAGTCGTCAATGTAATGCTAAGTACGTGGTTGGAAATATATAAATAATAGAGAATTTTACTGCTTGGTACTTTAAATACACACAGTTCACTTCATAGTACTGTAGAATCACTTTGGCCATGATTGACATTTCTGCCCTAAACTCTGATCCTGGCTTTAGACATAAATAGTAATGAAGCTACTCAGCTGTATTTATGTTGGTGCAGTGTAATTACAGTACAGTGGTACACAGTCACGTCACCGCACCTCATATAACCACAGACTGTATATGAAGTTCATACGCAGTGTTTGCGTTCAACAAGCTGGACTCAGAGCAGCTCGTTTTGATCCCCTATCAGCTGCCAGCAGAGCTGCAGATCCATCAGATCGTATCTGAATCAGCCTCTAATCCAGTCTTCTTACAGAGTCACTGAAGTTCATTAAACAGCTGTTCAAAGTAAATATGGCCTCCCCTCAGGGAAGAGTGGGAGGGGGGTTAAGTCCGAGCATGTTAGCCCTCATTATAACACTTCACATCTTTAATAAAATGCCACGTGAATGTCAGGCTTAAGTTTAATTGGAGGAAGATGAAATCCTCCACTTTCAGTGCTGAAAGACGCAGCAGGAAGTCTGATTGTTTCCTGCTGTCCTCTCGCTGCTACTGCACTAATATTTATCCTCCATTATTCATTACTGTCCTCTTTACATACGTTTATCCCGCTGTGAGCAGCTGGGGACAATTTGCCTTTCAATAAAATCAGTGTTGAAATGTGAGTGGTCAGACAGCCACACTAGCGGCATGCTAACAGCTCTGAGGCCTCAGACGCAGCTGCAGCTTGAGCTAAACGCTAACACGGTCACAGCGACAATACGCGAGTGTTTAGCATCTTAGCACGCTAACATTTGGTACTCATCACTAAACACGAGTACAGTTGAGACCATAAACTGAAGTATTGGATGTTGTTTTGCAGATTTTGGACAATCTAAGATTTGGACCTGCTTGCACCAAATTGACCTTTCATACAAAACCTCATGGTGGCGCTACAGGAAAAGTCAGAGGATTGTTAATATTGTCAGGATTCATCCTCTGGGGACCATGAATGTCTGAACCATCCACTCACTGACCAACCAGCTGTCATTCTTATAGTATGGCATGAGCTGGATGACAGAAAATCTTCAGACAAGACTACCGAACAAATACTCACAAAAAATGTCAGATGTGATCACCAGATGGCGGCAAATCACAACATCAACACCGAACTTTGTCGCTGCAGCTTAAGTACTCGACCACTGTTTGCAAGTAGTGTTGCTTTCGTCAACAAAAATTATGACTAAAAATCGGTGTCATCGAACCTTTATCACATGATGAAAACGAGACAAAACGCAACATGAAAGCTGGTCACATGACGATAACTATAATTAAATAAATAATGCAATATTATTGACGAATAAAAAGGAGACTAAATGTGGTTTACAAAATAAAAGCTCTGCTAAAATGTCTCCATTTTTGTTGACTAAAACAAGATGAGAGATGTTATGACGTTATTTCGTCTCGTTTAGTCGCATTGTTCTTATTATTTTGCAATATTTCGCTTTCCTGTGTCTCACTTCAGGGGCCACATCAGGTCGCACTGCGCAATCACAGCGACGTTATTTAGAAGCTGCAGCTGCGGTAGGTTAGTGTTAACGACAGACAGCTGACGCAGAGAACGGGACCGATGGCCGGCCAGCCGGCTTTGCTTGGTAAAATAAATATGTTGTGAATTCAAATCAGAGCGTCTTCGTGTCTGGAATGGATGTATTCTTGAGTCTTTAAGGTAACAATAACATAATGATAAGACAACCTTGTTTGAATTGTGAAATGGGTTTGACTAAAAGAAAACTTTGGTTTCGTCTATACTACGAGGTACTTTTACTATATTGACTGGGTTAAATAGAACTGCATTACTAAAAAGAGACTAAAATACAATTTTCATTGACTAAAACTAGACTAAAACGTTACCAGTTTTCGTTGGCTAAAACTAAAATAGTCATGGATAATTCTGACTAAAATAAGACTCGAAACTTGACTAGACTAAAAAGAGTATGAACACAAGCTTGACACAAAGACTAGACTAAGACTAAAATTAAAACAGGCCGCCAAAAACATGATTTGCAAATAGCTTTAAAGATTTTAATGCTAACGTTACGTTGTTTACGCCGCGCATGCTTTGCGTAACAAACTCCAAAGCAAACTGCTCGCTGAAGGACTGACTTCAACCCTCCCAACCAAACAAACAAGCACAAATTTCTCTGTAAATATTAACATTTATTTAAGTATACAATTTAGTATTCTCATTGCCCCCCCACCCCCGTTCACAGGTTCTCTGTCAGTATCTCGGCCTCTGGATGCAGCATTAAGCCTCGCTGGAGGATGGTAAAAACTCTTAAGACGAACAGTTAAAACGAGCATCAGGTATCTCTTTACATCACAGGCGTCGCCGAACCCACAAGCTGCTTGCGAATGCCACATTTGGTTCACTGTTATTTGCTTTTTTTTTCATTATTCTCCACACGGAGGCGTTTACAGTCGCATTGCATAAAATTATAGTTTGTTAACTGAAGGACGGAGGATGAGCGGTTTTTATCTCTTTTAGCTTCTTTGTGTGATATTTGTTTGAAATACTGACCAGAGTGCTGTTAAAGTTTCATCCTGCAGGAAATAACGGAATGATGTCACAACAAAAACAACCAACCAGACGATAAGAACAAAACTTCCATCAGTTCACAAATGCCACAGAGTGTGTGTGTGTGTGTGTGTGTGCGCGCGCGCAGACATGTTTCTGTATGCAGTCACTGAAACACCGTCGGCCATGTTTGTAGTCCCATATAAAGGTCTTTTAAGAGTCCACTGTGACCTGGTTGAGAAAAAAATAAGAAGTTTGACGAAACGCACACCCGAAAAAACGAAACACGAAACTGAGCTATCGTAGAAACTGTGTGCAAATAAACTTCTTTAATTTCATGAAAAATAAAAGCTGGAAATCCACACGTGGCGGGCGAGCCGCCGCATTTTGGTCGAAGGGTTTATGAGAACATAACACGACTAAACTACGGTTCACTGGGAAAATGGGAGGTGCGTGAAGAAGCGCGGTGAGAAGACGGCGTCGCCTCGCATTCGAAGCGACCGCTGACAAACACAAAGAGGATCCTGCCCGTTTGGTCGCACGCACGCCTCCCTTTTCAGCTTCTCCGACGAGGAATGAAAACACGAAGGAATGAAGATGGAGAAATGTTTCCCAAAGAGAACACGAGGACCGGAGCGGCTCGCGTTCTCGATGACTGATTATCTCTAATGACGTGACGCCGGCTGCGTCTCTGCGGGGTTAAGTGCTTTGTATGGCGGGACGTCCCGGGGAACATCTGTAACGACGCGGCTGAGTGACGGACCGGTTAACGGATGAGGTATTGCACAGATTAATCTGAATAAAAAACAAAAAGCAAAAAGGCGAAAATAAATATGCAGCCAATTCATACAACATTTACATTACAATTTTAGTCAGATGCTGGAAGATTTGAAGGAGATTTTTTTTTTAGTGTTGGTGGAAGGTGCAGAGGGGCCGGGGTCGTTTCAGTCGTCCCACTCGTCGTCGTCTTCGAAGTCCTCGTCTTCATCGTCATCCTCGTCTTCGTCTGGGGACAGAAAAACGCACGTTTAAAGAGTGAGGAAGCACAGAGGGTAGACTTATCTCCAAATTAACTCAAGGCTGAAGCCAGGAGTTCAGTATAGTCTTTATGCTAAGCTACGTTAGCCGGCTGCAGACTGTAGCTTCAAACTCACTGCACAGAATGAAGAGTAGCATCCACCTTCTTGTTATGTCTTACTCTTACCCTCCATTACTTTGATCAGCATTATTTTCTATTATATTGTGCTTTTTTTAATCTTTACGTCGCATTTTTACTATTATCGTTATTGTTAAGGCTACGATATCTGTACAGTAGTATTTTATCCCTCTTTCTAACTGTGCGTTAAACAACTTGTAGTGTAAGTATTTTCCCTGCAGGGATCAATAAAGTTTCTCTGAATTTGAATTCAACTCAATCAAAACTTGAAGGAAAACTTGGAGCTATGGAGCTCGCTGAGGCGTTCACTGTTCTCGTAAAAACCATGCTCATCCAGGTGAAATGCAGTTTTTCTTCCTGTCAGCGTCTCTTGGAAAACGGTCCTATAAGCACCCTGGATGTGGTCACGTGGTTTGTGTGTTTCCGTGGTGATGAACAGATACCTGAGGAATGGATGGCTTTGCTCCTCTTCTGCATCACCTCCATGAGAGCGCCCACGATGCCTGCGGTGGGGGCCGGCGTTGGAGGACCGGACTCTGGGTGATCCGACACCTGAAGACCCAGAGACGGATCCGGTGCAGTTAGTTACAGCTACAATCTGAGTGGATTTAAATGTGATGTGGGACTCGGACGTGGTCTTACGGTCTTGAGCTGGATCCCCTGTCGGATCTGGTCCAGCAGGGCGTCTCGTCCCACACCGGTGGCTGGCGCTCGGTGGTTCTGCTCCACCTTCTTCAGCTGAGTTCCTCCTCTGATCTGCTCCAGCAGCGCCGACTTCCCGCCGGGGCTCGGCGAATGAGGAGAGTCTCCGCCTCCACCGACGCCGTCCAGCTCTGGAGGGGGAGGGGGGCCGGGAGGGGGAGGCGGAGGAGGCGGCGGTGGAGGTGGAGCTGGAGCGGCGCTGCCTCCGCCGCTGACTGGCGACTGCTGGGCCAATGGGGGAGGTGGAGGGGGTGGGGCTTGGGGGGCGACAGAAGAATGTGAGGAAGTTGGGGGGGGTGGAGGGGGAGGCTGGTGATGGTGATGGTGATGGTGCGGAGGAGGAGGGGGCTGGTGACCTCCTCTGGTGGGAGGAGGTGGAGGAGGCGGGGCACCCAGAGTTCCTGGTCGGGAGGGAGGCGGAGGAGGAGGAGCCGAGGCAGGAGCTCTGGACGGAGGAGGGGGAGGAGGAGCTCCCCGACCACCTCTGGACGGAGGAGGGGGAGGGGGTGGAGCCGAGCTGTGGGGGGGCGGAGGAGGAGGAGGGGCACCGCCACGAGAAGGAGGGGGAGGGGGTGCTGCAGGGAGACAGACAGATGAGGTCACACAAACGTCTCCGTCACCTGTTTCAATAAAGTTAATACAAACTGACTCTTTAGCCACGCCCTGTCACATGACCCCCACCTGCATCCTCACAGCAGAGGACCACCGCCCTCACCTGTGCTGCTGTGGTTCTGCTCAAGATCAGGACCAAGCAGGTCCCACCTGAGACCACCATCATCATCATCATCATCATCATCATCATCATCGTCATCATCATCATCATCATCATCATAGTTCAAAAGCCTGCTCAGATGTTTTAGCTTCGTCTCTACATCTCTGATAACAGACACATAATATGAACTTTATGAGGGTCTCATCCAACGGCAAATAGAAGTTTTCTCACTCCATTTTTTAATATCTTGACAAAAATTAGTGCAAACAGCCTCTAATTCCACCTTCAAATGTGAAGATTTGATGCTTCTCACCACATATGACAGAAAGCTGGACAAAAGAAGCGGTTTGGACATGTTAACCTGGGCTGGACATTTTTAAGACATCCTGGTATTTTGTAGAGAAAACAGTCAATCGAAGTATCAACAAATAACATCCGAATTAATCAATAATCAAAGCTGACTGTAAGCTGAGGCCCCAGACTGCAGGTCTGAAAATGAAGAATGATGGCAGATTCATTTTTAATCACTGGGGCACCATGAAAGGAGCGTCCATTGTTCCACCTTGTCTAAACACACACACACACACACACACACACACACACACACACACACACACACACACACACACACACACACACACACACACACACACACACACACACACACACACACACACACACACACACACACACACACACACACACTCTTAAACCACCCTAAATTCACATTCGGATCACTCCACACTGCTCTCAGGTCAGTTTAACATGAATAAAACATGGAGAGAAAGTAAAGTCTGTCACAAGGAATGAAAAAATCTGACAGTTTCATCTGCGCACCTAAAATCTACAGTCTGACAGAGAAGCAGACAGAAAGGAAACCAGAGCTCAGGGACAAAACTTCTTTCATGAAACACGCAGAATTTCTCTTTATGAGACTTTCTCCATCAGCGACCTGTGTCGACGGCCCCTGATCCAACTTGTGTTGTATCAATAATGATTAGAGAGCGATTAATTCCACGCTGTTTGTTAGCATGGTTGCTAGCCGTCCGCTACAATCCCATTTACGACAGTGCTCCTGACCTGCTGACCAATCAGAGGCTGCGTTTCTGACCCCAAACATCTTCACTGAGGCCTTTTCACTTCTAAATTAGGTGCTGATATTTCCTGCATGGGTTAAACAATTAGAAGAAGAAACATTAAAGTGAACGGTTGCTGTGACTCAGTCGTCTTGGTTGTGCTGCTGCTGCTGCTGCACTCTCATTCAGAGTCACAGGTGACACCTAGTGGTGAACTTTGACATTACCACACACATTACCATTGAGTCCAGAGTCTGGTTTAATTTCTATCAAACGCTTTGAGCAGATGAGGCTTAAAAATCCAGACTTATGATGTGATGCTACACCAGTTCTCCATGAGCGCCGGCTGTCGGCCAGCTGACTACTTTCTTAGTTTTAAAGCACGCCGCTGTCACTTTTTAGACAGGCAGCTCAGCTCGCAGCTCCTCCTGACGTGACCGCCGAAGAGCGTCGGACACACCGATGTTTAACGCAAACTTTCCCATAAATCATTCATTTGCGGTGACTCAGCACAATATTGATATATTTAGACTGATTCTGATTTTTGGACGTCCTGCTTCACTCTCACATGACCCTCACTGACATGCTCCACCTCTAAATGAGAGTATTTCTGAACTATTCCTTAAAGATGGGCGTCAAAGACTGCAAAATCAATTCACCAGCAACAGAACTGGCCTTCAAACATCCATCCAAACCGAGCTGAGACCTTCAAAGAGTAAAAGAAATAAAAGAGTCCTCCAGGATCAGGGGCTAAGACAGTGTGGACAGTGTCCCACAAAAACATCTGATCAGGGCTGAAATGAACAACTCAAACATCATCAACGGTTTAATCTGTAAAACCCAACATTAAAGTGAAAAACGTCCATCACGACTTCTCAAACTGAGCACAGTCTAAAGTCCAAAGACATGTTGTCAATGTACAGACAGAAAACTGCTGAATGCTTGTTGTCTCCACTTGATGAGGGACTTAAATGATTCGATGACTCTGATTTTCTGGATTGACTAAACCTCAATTCAAATTAAAAAAGTGGAAAACCTCAGAAAAACAACTCTTGACGCTGTCTCAGAGGCACCGTCACTCGGCTGCAACTTCAGTCTAAACCCTGATGAAACTGGATCACAGCTTCATCGTCACTTAAGATCTGTTCGACAGATCAAAGGTATCCCTCTGTGTGTGTGTGTGTGTGTGTGTGTGTGTGTGTGTGTGTGTGTGTGTGTGTGTGTGTGTGTGTGTGTGTGTGTGTGTGCGTGCACTCACCCTGCCTCCTCAGCTCGTTCTTGACGGCCTCCACGCCTCCCTTCTTCTCGATGAAGTCGTAGATGACCTTGGACGTCTCTCGGTCCTTCAGCTGCGCCTCGGAGATGCCGCACATGTCGAACAGGTTCTTCAGTTCAGGGTCCAAGTTGTTCAGCTGCGACATCGACGACACAGAGAACATCGATATTTCAACCCACAAATGTCGACCTCGAGCAGAGAAGTCAGCAGCGTCACCGCGGACGGCTAAACAAAACCTGCTGCTGATCCGTCAAACAGATGCTGATTTTCCTCCAGCTGCAGGTCAGAAGACCAACACAGTCTTGAGAATTTATCCTTTAACAACATCAGCAGCATCCATCTGAAAGCTGTCATGACCAATCAGCTGGACGTCTGAGCAAAACGTCTCGTGGCGGCTCACGCTGCAGTCTTTGTTTGACAAAGCACTCTCCTTCAGCTCATCACAGAGACTCTGATCACTGAGGCTAATTAAGCAGAAAGAGTTTCCAGCTCCTCTTAATTTAACTGTTTAATGTGTCTCATCAAAGGCCGTGAAGACAAACTGCTCAGCTGTCAGTCACAGTGTCAGTGTGACCCCTGGTGGCCAACAGGTGGAACTACAAGCTGCCTGAACCCTGACAAACAAAACAAACCCTTCAGCTGCTTTCCATCAGATCAATGATCTCCTGCTGGGAAACATTCACACCTGCCTCTGTCATGCTGCAGTGCATTCTGGGGCTCCGGTGTGTGTCTGGCGTGTGGGATCGCATGTTTTCAGGATAGTTCAATGAGCTCACACACAATTAAGAGGCAGCGAATGGAAAGCGATCAGCCTCCCGCTCATTAGGCAGCCTGAGCACGACGTTCGTTAGCGGTCAGACTCGACGATGACTCCCATCAGCAGCTCTGGTTGCTACAGGAAACCAGTCAGAGTTCAGAAACATCCTCCATTTTAAAACCGCAAACATTTGTCAAGCCTTAATGAGGACACTGATGATAAGCTTGTTTCCCCTCAGACTCACATCACCTGGAGGTCTGACGCTGTCGATTCAGGTTTCACGTTCGTCCTCTGAAGGTTTTTAGGCGTCACAGCTAACCAAGAAACCACCAATCATCCAAAACGCAACTTAAAAACCCAGTTTGTCTCCTAAATTGTGTCTTTCTGACTGCAAAACCTGACTCATCTGTGCGAGACATCTGATGAAGAAGACGTTTTTGTTAAAGAACAGTGCACACGATCAGAGTATTGGTGAGCTTAAAGCCAGCTCCATCACGTACTTCTAATAAATAATATTCAATTCAACCTTTATTTACACTCGAGAGAACACTGAGGGGTGAGATTTACACTGAGGACACTGAGTCAATTACAAAGAAAAGGAAAAAACAGCAGAGATATGCTACAACTAGAGATCCATTTCTAAAACGTCCAAAGGTGTGAGTGATGTTCAGGAGGTACGTGTTTTGTTCCAGGAGTCAGGTGCACTGATGTTAAAAGCAGCTTTTCCAAGTTCAGACCAAACTCAGGGAACATGAGGCGAGCAGAGCGTGACTGACCGGTCTGAGAGGGAACCCGGTGGATTTCCAGTGAGGGATTTACGGATAGAAACACACCAGTGAGCATCACGTCTCTGCTGGAGAAGACCGCCCAGCCCAGCCAATGGAAAACACAACGTGGATGACGTGTACAGAGCGACAGTGGAGTCCAGAAGCTGAGGAGCTGAAGAGGAAGTGCGTCTGTGAATCACATCACTGTCGACCGAGATGGACGTGAAAAACACCTCCACGGCCGACGTGAAGGCGGTTTCATGTAGCACACGAGATGATCTACGAGAAATCTCGATCATCAGTTTAGTCTTCAGCTCTGGATGAACTCTGTCTGAACAGCACTCAGTCCCACACCAGCTCAGCGTCCCATAGTGGTGGGAGGGCTTTGCATGGGCTGCTATTTAAACCTGTTCTCTCATTAACTTCTTCAGCTCTCTAATGAGCCAATGAGGCTGCAGCCTGGTTCCCTCCGCCATATTCTGTGCTTCTGACACTCAGCGAGATGTTTGTGAATATGAGCGGCAAACAAAAAGAGTCTATTGTGTGATGTCATCATGCAGCCACCACACAGGTCGCTATTGTGCTCCTGTGTGTGTGTGTGTGTGTGTGTGTGTGTGTGTGTGAGAGAGAGACAAAGAAAGGGGTACTCACATCGAAACCCGTGTTTGGATCCCAGCCCACATGACCGATGTGTCTGCGGAAGACAAGCCAGATATGCGGTGAGATCACACATGTCCACGCACACATAAATATGCAGAAGCGCATCAACTATTTAGCCCGTGCACGTGGGCGACCGTGTGCACATGCTAAATAGTGAGCCCACACACACACTCATGCATCAGTCAGAGACAGTGTGGTCATTCAGAGCTCTCAGACCATAACGCAACGTGTTTACTGTCCCGTTTCACTGCTGGACCGACGGGACGGTTCAGGTCCAGGACAGCGCACACACACACACACACACACACACACACACACACACACACACACACACACACACACACACACACACACACACACACACACACACACACACACACACACACACACACATTACCAGCAAACTGCACGTAGGACATTCCTAATGACGGGTTTTAAGGGAAAGCGGTGAGTTCGACTCTGCCTGTGAAACAGCTGCATAAAGTCGTCTTCGGTCAGGTCTGACTAACTCACTCAGTGACATTACTTTGAGTATCTCAGGCAGGATAACTCGCTGTAAGTCTGCCTGCTCCAGCTCTTAATAAACAATCATGACTGTCTGATTCCTTGTTGAAACGCCACCTCTGCTCCAGCACCAAAGCCCTCAGCGGTGTTAAACACACCACAGCGACTCACTGGAAGTTGCTGGGCGTGCCGATGTCCGCCTTGGTCAGCTTCTTCTTCTTGCCTTTGGTCTTCTTGTCCTTCCGGTTCAGCCCGCTGTGGCTCAGCATGTTGTTGAGGTGGTACGGCTGCTGGTGGCTGTGCGAGTTGTGGAATCGGACGTTGTTGATCTCCGGGTTCTTGATGTCCACCGTGGCCATGTGCAGAGCTGGACCTGCAGGGGCGAGGGAGGGCAAAATTCTCAAAATGTCCACTTACAGCACAAATATTAAAATGCAAGCAGCGTAGTGTGAGGAAACGCCGTCCCATTGCTCCCCAGAGGAAGAACCCATTACATGCAAACAATCATATGAGCTTCAGTCTAGCGCCACCTTCTGGAGACCTAAGACCTGAGTTTATTGGATAATGTGGATTTTACATAAAGTTTAGAGGTGTGGAACGATGCCATCAAACAGCACTGACATAAAGAAAACTCAATAAGGAGTCCATGATTTGACAAATTCTCTTATTATCCAACAGCTCATCGTATAACTCAACTAAAACTACAATAAAAACTTAGTAAGAGGCTTCACTTAGTGAGGGGAGTCTTGGACCTGGACTCAGAAGGTGAGCCTGATTGTACTGTTTGAACAGGCTTAGTGCTGGACTGCAGGACGATGATGATCCATTGTTGGCTTTGACTTATTCTTGCGGTTCCCCCGAGTGTGATTTGGACGTGCAGCACCAGGCCAGACTTTGGGACACCACCCCCATCACTGATCTTGAAGTCGTGTTCAGGCCTCTGCATGGAAAAATGCAGCCCTCGCATTGATACGACTGAGGCCAGTCTGGTGGCGCAATGAGGAGGGGCAAGGCAGAATACTTTGGGAGAATGAGCGCTGAACCAGGCTGAGCTTCTGAGGCGATGCAAGTGGACGCCATCTAAAGTCAAATTCATGCACACACACATTCCTGGTGCATGAAAGGCCTGTCAAAGAATGACATTTTCTAACAAAAACGCCGGCCTGCAGTCCTTCTCCTCTTCTTGGTTTGACTGCTCAGTCCTCGAATTCCTCATAATCTCCACAAACCGCAGCAGCATCTGACACAATCACTAATCCACAGCTAATCCCAGTCCAAATCCCTGGACTCCCCATGAATGCTGGATGTCTACGATCAGACCAACAGGCTCGACTCAAATCCGCCGTCTCCTGAGGACCAGGACCAAGAAGAGCTGCATGGTTTTGTGTAGGCCTTGAACAATGGGTACTTTTACGGTCCTGGATGATGAACTTCTCTGTACTCTGAACGTACTGACAGCTGGCATCAAACATCTGGTCAAACTCGTGATCTTGTTTCTTTCTTTGATAGTTCCTCCTGACACCAGCCGGAATCTGGTTTAAGTTTCACAAAACGCTGCAAGAAAAACTTGCGTTCCTGCCAACAACACAAAGATGTAGTACTTTCCAGCTCCAAATAAATCTGATTCGAACTTGACAGATTGTGAAAAGTAAGTTCACTTCCTGTGCGACAGAGCGGTGAGCATCCATTCAAAGCCGCTGCATTCAGCTCGTCGATGAAGAGCGTGAAGGAGCGTCAGATGGATTTAAGAGTTCATGTCAGGTGACACAAGAGTTGGAGGCGAGTCTTGATTCTCAGACAACGCGGGTGATCCCTGAAGCACCAGCACGAGCAGCTTCTTCCCTACAAAGTGTTTTCATTGGTGTTCTCACAATGACGACAAGAACAATGCAGGAGAAGAGGAGGAGGAGGCAAATCCAGAGCAACGACGTCCCACTGCTGGTGTGGTAAATGTCAGAATGAATCTGTGCCGCCGGAGAGAAACTTCAGTGGAAGAAGGATCTCAGGCTCAAATCCACGGAGGTGAGAGCAGCGACGGCTGACGTGTCCTGCATGTGTTAATCCTGCTCTTCAGATAAACTCTCTTTTGGGACGACGTGCAGACCAAGCTGCAGAGGACAAAAGTCCTGATGCACCGGGACGACTTTGTTCATGGTGGCGTTCAGGTTCAGGCAGTGAAGCAGCACCAAGAACTCGTTAGATCGCCGTGTTTACGTCTCACTGCTTTTAAAGTCTGCGTCTTACCCACAATGCATCCAGAGGGTGTGACGTTACCGACATTTGACATAAAATGGTTATCTCATGTCAAACGTGTTAACTTAGACCTCATCCACGTTACCAAGGCTCTTAAGCCATTTTGGCTACAAGATGGTCCATTTTCCAAAAACACTGATGTAAACCTGATGTTGGCTGTCTCGTTCGGTGACTTTAAAACTGGGATAAAAGTGGTACGACGCCAGGCTTGGGACTGTGTGGCAGAGTTAAGAAGACATTCGTCTCCTCTACCTGCTATCATTGATCATTTTTAATGTTAATCTTGCCTCCTACAGCTGCTGTCATTAATGTGCATTCATGCTGATTTCGTGAGACAACTTTGAGATCTTAAAACTGACTTGATGACTGTTTCAGTGCAGCAATCATGAACAACACACACACACAGCAGCGTTTGTTGCACACTGAAACTCCTGCAGAGGTCACATGTCGTCAGGACACACCCCTGTCCAATCACTGAAGCCCATCAACTGTCCACAAAAGCAGCATTTTTATCTCGTCTGCTTCCCGGACTGAAGCGTCCTGGCAAGAGATCCCCAACTGCTGTCTATTGTCTCGAGCCTCTCAGACGGTCTGTCTCACTTGTTGATGCACCATGAAAAGTGGAGGCCAGACTCCAGGACGGTGCTCCTTCACTTCAATGAAAAGACTGACTGCCCTAAACTCTGGGAAAGAGAGTTTGTCTCGTTACTTTTGATCGAATGATGGGTGGATGTCAGGATATTGTTGGTTGAAACTGGTTGGTTCAAGTACGTAACTGATTGATAAATCGGCGCACAGTATGACCGAGGACGTGCTCTGTAACATTTAAAAAGGCATTTTCATTTCACCTTGACTTTAATGCTGATTCACGTGTCGTCTAATAAACTGAAGTCCATAAAAAACAAGCGGTCAGCAGCAGAAACGGTGGGGATTACAGATTAGGCCTAACGTGCATCCCAACAGGGTTTAAAGGGAACGAAAACAGAGACCATGTGGTCTACATATGGCACAGATGGGCGTCCTGCTGACCAGATTAACCCGCAGCAGACTCCGCTCTGGGTCAGTGTGTGAATCGCACTGCCTGTGAAGTAACGCCGCCAACGCGTCAGGAAACGCCACAACTCTGCATCTTCTGCCATTAGTTTTGCAAAAAGCACCTGTTTTTACAGGAGACGCTCGGAGGGCATGAACTCTGCTTCAGCGTGACAGGAAGCTGCTTTGTACACAGTCTGCTGCTGTCGGTCTGGTGTGAGCTCTTGTCTACAGGTGCAGCAGATGTGAAAAACACTGGCGAACGGTCAGTGAACTCATCACAGGAAAGGAGATCACAAATGAATTACACCAGGACTCCATGGGCCCAGGAGATCAGGGTAGTGCTGCCGGAGATACGTACGACAAGATGGACGAGCACGTCCTGCGTCATCCATGTGCATACAGTTAACACACAATGATGTAACCCGCAGGACTGGAACAGCTGGTCTCTGGTATGTTGACGAGGAAACTCTTGAAACTCTTGTACTTTAGACAGAAAAGCTGCTCAAAGCACATTTTCTGCACTATTAAGACGTTCTTAATTAAACAACTACAATTTTGAGGATTACAACTTTAATATTTCTCCATTTTGTTTTGTTTTATTGTACTTTTTGTGTTTTGTTGTGGGTGAACTGGATTCATCTTGTGTTTGTGTTGTTTGTGTTTTTGTTGTTTGATTTGAAAAAACAAAAAACAAAAAAAGAATAAATGTATAAAAAGTAAATGTGAGGATAACTTGTTTTTAAGATATTGTCATAAACGCATCATAAATCTCATGATGACGGGAAAAAAACATGAGGGCCATTCAAAGCTGAATTTTAAGATCAAGAGTTCAACATACCATTTTTAGGGTCACCTCTCTTCTCTGCAAAAGAAAAATTAACACAATTATAGTTTCAGAACAAAACCACCAGAATTAAATTAAGGAAAGGTAAACTGGATGTTTGGAAGATTTAAGCGGTGAGAGACGAAGGCGAGCTGTTAAGAGTCAGAAAGCGCGATGAAGCTCAGTTAGTGTCTGCGACAGAGAAGAGGACGCGGAAAACATGGTGCATCGTGTCTTCAACGCCCGGAGCAGAAGACACAAAGAGAGTTCAGGACGTCTTCGAGACGAGCAGAAGAAGAGAGGCGAGCGCTCTGAGAGCTCAGTCTGTGTCTGATAAAAACCTCCCCTCTAAAAACCTTGTGCGTCTCAGCTCTGAGCCTTCAGAAGACGAGCCGGAGGGACCCTCTGAGGACCCTCACTGCAGAGACAGACTGACAGCTTAGAGACAGCAGAGAGACACGCTGAGCTCACAGCAGCAGAGAGACAGTCCCAGACCAAACACTGACTCATGTCCTCCTGGTGCAGCTGGACATGAGTGAGCGCGGCAGGTTCGGGACATAGGTTGAGGTCTGGTTAGCAGAAGAGGTGGAAAACACGAGGCCGTGCGTGAAAGGTCAAAGGTCGCAGGTTCAGGAAGCCAAACTGGAGGCGTGAAACTGACCGGTTTTGCGTTGTCGTCGGTTGAGCAGGTCGTTGATGGCGGCTCGGAATCTTTTGGCCTCTTCTTCGCTGGCGAAGTTCAGGCCGATCTGACAGGTCTGACGAGGAAGAGGAGAGGAAGAAGAAGAAGAAGCAAAGCCACACGTGATTAGAATGACCTCACATCTACATAAAAAACATTCAAGCGAAAGCTTTAAGACTGCACGCGCTGTACCAGGACCGGAGGCATCGTTAACTTTCACAGCTGACAGAAGAAGAATCTTGATTCCTCGTCTGACAGTCGATCAGACTGTCCTGAACCTGGAGCGTCATGATGGACGGACTCGTTTGCATGGAGATTAGATTAGATTAGATTAGATCATGACTTTATGATTTTAAAGAAGAGCACAGCGTCTCAGCTCTGCCTCTGTATGGTCGACCGGCTGAAGGTCACCATGAGAATCAACATATCTCTGCTTTCTCTCATCAAAACATCCTGATTCCTCTGAATTTTTTTTAGTTCAATGTTGTAGAACAAGAACGGGACTGACTCAATGCTGGAGGGAGCGAGACAGTCATGAGGCAGAGGCACCGAAGCCAGGTATTAGACCTGCCCGGGGCTGAATCATTTAAGATCGCAGTGTTGATAAGCTCCACTGCTCCTGGTCCTCCTGGCGGTAATTTGTCATGTGTTGGTGTTATTCATCATCACACTGCAGCGTCTCCTCTGCTCTCTGTGTCGAGGCTGAACTTTGAGCTTGATACTCAAATAAAAAGCCAATACTTTATCAATACACCTGTTCAACAAGCACAGAAGTGTAGAAAATTGTCTGTTTTGTCTGTCTGATTTCTCCTGTTAAGACACTGTAAGAGAATATCTACATCATATGTTCACAGTGAACATAATTATTAATAATTTTATTTATTAGTAATTTACTGAAGTGCTGCAGTTAACAAAGGCTGCGTTAAATTGCCTTTTCTGTAGTTTACGGCCACCAAAAATGGCTTCATGCTTAAAAACATGAGCATCGACCTCTGAGGCGACACCGAAACAGAGCAGCAGAGGTTTTTTTTTTCTATAAATTAGCCTTTGTCCTGTGAAAAAGACAATTATACCGTAAGGAAAACCCTGATTTTTATAGAAGTGGTGAACAGCTTTGAGTGAGCAGAGCATAACATGAATACCTGACTGTCATCACACCTTACTGAACATACTGGGACCTGATCGCTGAGGTTTGGTTTTGAGGTGACGACACAAAATGCACACTTACATCTCCTGCGAATGAGATGAAGTAGGATCTGGAGCTGCTGATGGAGAAGTTGTGGTACAGTTCCTGTTCAAACATGGTTTTCCCTTCCTGAAAACAGAAGAGATAAAGAAAAATCAGAGCGGATTCTCCTTCATGTGTAGAGGGATCACATCTGTGTGTCCATTCACTGAATACAAAGACAGCTTTCAGATTGCTGGTGTTTCTTGATGTGATGTGACGAATGTCAAGCGTCCCTGAATGCACCACCAAGGACAGTTTTCCAAACAGTCCCTGCTCTCTGCTGCATCAATGGACCTGCAGCACGTTTCAAGTCACTGCAGCTTTAATTTAAACAGATATTAAGTGACACCAAAGGCAGATTTTGTCCACACGGTCTTTGATATCTGGACGGGGTTCAGACTGTATGAGCGTCAGACAGTAAGCACTCATCAGCGGCTGGCTATTCACTTTGATCCATTAGGGTTGCACGATTGATTGCGCTTCATCTTTAAAGGAAGGATGTATTCATTTCTTCACTGACACTGTGGACACACACGAACTGTGGAGGCGGTTTAAGAGACAAAGAAGACAAAGACGTGAGAGGACTCAATGGAAAAGTTTGTGGTTTTCAGCAGAGACGACGTTTAATCGTACAATCGTGTCATTTCACAGCCTCTCTGATGGTTTTGGGGAAGTCTGGAGATCTGGAATCGTTTTATTTTGAAAAGCTTCAGCGCTCGCTGGCACAGACTCTCTGAACTCTGACATGTACGATTCACAACACCTCAGTGAGCTGTTTCTATCTTTGTCATCTGCATCACCACATGTCTTCAAACACACAGTTGCTGCTGAGGAAGAATGTTTATAAAGTGTAGAAATCATTTTTCAGAGACGAAAAACTTCCTAAGATATAAATGCTCCATTCAAACATCCTCTGGTATTCAGTTACAGCTCGACCGGACGTCTCACTCACCTTGATGTCAAACACTCTGATGAAGTAGGACCTCTGTGGGTTGTCTTTGACCAGGCAGGCCACTCCACAGCACCTCTTCACCCAGCTGCAGCTCCGGTCTGTGCCGTAGACCTGGACCACCGCCGAGCACAGAGTCTGGACACAGAGCAAAGGACAGGACGGCGAACATCATTTAATAAAGGGTGTATAATTTACAGTTAATGGTCAGGTATCCTGCAGAGTGTGAAGCTGCTTGTGTGTCCATATTTTTGTTAAAAACCTCCGAGCTGCACGTGTCACAAAGCAGCAACAGAGCCGTTGGAGAGGAAGAGGAAACCCACAGGATGCAAAGCATTTCAACAGCAATAAGGACGCACACCTGCTGCCAGGTGAGAAACAAAGAGCAGGTGACTGGGCGGCACTGTGACCTTTGGAAATCAGATTATGACTCAGATATACAAAGTTCTTCATGGCGGACTCTCAAGTGTGCAGAATAAAATGAATAAACCAAGTCTGATAATACGCCTGTGCATTCATTTTGATTTTTTGAAATTTATTTGTTGTCTTCGCTCATAACTTTCTGAAAGTGTGTGGCTAAGGTCCAAGCTCAGAAGGACAAAGTTAAAACGCTGGCCATTTTTCACGTGGACAGACGTGAAGTGCGGCACCATGAACATCTTTGAGAACAGACTGAATGCATTCGCTGTGGTCTCCGTTTGTACGATCCATCACAGATCTTTGTGACAGCAGTGGTCTTTGTTGAAGCACACTCATGTTCTGCTGCATTAAGATTTCTCTGCACTGGAAACAAAGGACCTGAGACCTAAAGTCTGGGTCTTGTCTCTTTTGACGATCAGGCCTGGACTGCAGACAACTTCACCTCCTCCTTGTTTCTGAGGCTTTTTGCTGTCAGTCTGGTCTTCAGCAGCGAAGCACGAGATCAGCTGGATTGAGGTCATGTGACTGTTTTGGCAGTCAGAACGATCCACTGTTTGCCCGTAAAAAACTCCTTTGTTGCTGCGATCATCGTCCTACTGATTTGTCCTCCAACCCGGCGAGCGTTTCATTTCAAATCTAGCGTATCGGACATTTCTGCGCAGAGTGTAACCTGCACTGCTGCAGGACAGGACGTCCAGCTGCTGTCCTCAGCACTGTCCTGTTCTGGTTTGCGGTTTTGAAGTTTCTACAGAAGTCACACTTTGTCAAATGCTCTGCCAGGATTTCTCCAGCCGCCGGGGGAGGAAAGAGGAAATGCCACTGGGCCGGTTTCCTCCACTGTGATTGATGAGCGCAGGTCAGAGGGGCAGCAGGAAGCACTTTTCACCATGAAATCACCGCTCAGCATCACACAGGAAAGGTCAAAGGTCGGCTGTTAAAGGCCTCACTTAGGCTCTGTGAATTCTCACTGAGGGAAAGTATGCAGCAATAAACGCAGACAGACTCTCTGCAGCTTACATCAGCTGACGACGACAAAGCTACAGGACAACACCAACGTTTGGTCCATTAATACTCATCAATACCAAATCATCAATGTTTAGATTGATTCTGTCCCTCAAGACCTTCAGTTAGTCCTCAAACTGTTAGTCACATCACGCAGTCTTTAATCAACAGAAAATTAATTTGGTAATCAATCAATCAGGTCGCTTTTGAGACACCTGAAGACATCACCGTGGACTCTGAGGACTTGTTCAAGACTCAACGGATCAATTCATCCTGAAAATTGTTAGTTGCAGTCCTAGTTTGAATGTTCAGAACAAGAACAGCCAATCAGAGATTTGCGAGCTGGTTGGTGAACAGATTTAGTTTGTTCGTCCTCTGGAGTCATGAATACCACGACTCTCAGCCGTGGATGATAACTTCCCTCGTTCTTCAAAAAACCACCAAGAAGACGAGAAAGAAATCGCAAAACAAGGTCCAATCAGAAGCTGTTCTGAAACTGCAGGTGTTGAAATGTCCATTTTTAAGGACTTCTCATCCAGGTTGGCTTTAAAGTTAAAGGTTCAAAGTTCAGCGGTTCACAAGCAATTTGAGCTCCTTTCATCTCGTGGTGAGTTTGTTTTGTCAGCTTCTGTTTTCCAAAGTCAAGAATGGACGTTAAATCCCACCACCAAGAGGAGGTCTGCTCTGAGGTGCAGATGAAGGACCGTTCTGGAGACTTGATTTAGCAGCCTGCTGCACAACACCAGAGCTACAGACTCTGAACAGCAACAACGCTCATTAGCTTTCCTGCTAAAGTCTTCTGGTGGAATCATGAGCATCGTTTTTAAATGGCTGCACATCAGCCACGGCGGTCGTGTCGCAGCCGGAGCGCGGTGCAGCCCTGATTGGTGGAATCTGCAGCACTCTGGCCGCCTGCCCTCAGCTGTCAATCAAACACAAACACACACACCTAAAACTGCAGAGACCAAAAGGAACGTTTCTGATATTTGAGGTCAAGAAGATTTTGAGACTGAAACAATGTGCTCATGGTTCAGAAACGGTTAAAAATCAGCTGTAAATACCCAAAAGTCAAAACTGTCTAATTTGGTGCTTCTCATACGTTTCATTCGATCTACCTCAGGATAAATCCACCGTGGAGCCGTTTGAGGGGCAGAGGGGCTCTCCACAAAGCCGGATTAGCAAATTAACCACCCACGTTGAGAAGTCTTCTATCTAAAATGTCCTAAAATTCTGCTCTCTCTTCAAAGAAAACACACCTCGGATGACCTGGAGCCTAACACCAATTTGTAAAACAAATTTGATTTTCAGTTGTAAAATGGTATCACCACATCTTCACGGTGAACGGATATCTGTCCAACTTTCTAATCCTGCTTTGAGAAATATCCCCCTGGACAACCCTCCATCTGTGCGTTTGTGCAGAAAAGGAGATGAAGTCTGATCTGAAAATGTCCTTAACGCTGCTCTCTAACGAAGACCAACACCAGTAACCTCACATGGAATTAGACAGAGATATAAAGAGGGTCGACAGGAAACAGCAGTGTGCTGTAGCTGTTTGGTGCAAAGCTGTAATATAACAACGTTTCCAAAAACAATGCAGCTATTAACAACAGAGACAGAGGAAGGTAACAGCTGAGTGGTAACAGAAACCCAAACTCAGTGACAGCATAGAAACGGTTTTAAGAGATCAGATTATGAACGAGCTGCTGTCTTCAGTACTACATCTTTTCATGAAAATTCACTTTCATCATGTTAAATGTGCAACAACGACGCTCCCTGATGCAGTTTGTTCTGGTCAGCAGGACTGGGTATTCTTTAAAAATGTAGGATATTTGAGCCTGTACAATACAGAAATGATCTTTTTTTTTTACTTCACTACATTTGTACTGAATAAAAGAAGTTAGTTAAAAGTCTTAACACAGTGAGCCGAACATGAACTTTGTCTAAATACTGTGTAAAACTGGGAAAATTATGAATCTGACCACACATTTGATGCCATCTTTCAGAACACAACAGTTCTGGACGGTCGCGACCAAAACGAGCTCATGCTCCACAGCCAGCCTTACAGGTGCGAACCTACCTGACTGACTGTTCTGACCTATGAGCTCAGCTGCATCCACGCTGGCCCGGCTCCTGTTCAGCCTCTGAAACCAGCTGCAGCTGACATTAAAACCTGCTGGGCTCTCCTGCAACTATCACCCCGACAAAGATCGGATGAAACCACGTTCGGCACAGGGATGGAAATCAAGAACCGGATTCACTGTGAACCGGATCCATCACAATCGTATACTTCTGAGTTTATCGACGCCAGCGTGTCTTTCTGACAGTTGTGCATTGCAAAACGATGATGTCAAACTCATGCATCAACTTGCAAAAGAAGGAGTCAAGGCAGAGAAGAAGAAACTGTCCAAAGCTTCATTTCAGGAAGAGAGATGGTGACAGCGGTGATGGCAGGGTCTGCAAAATGATGATTTCACGTAAGGGAGGAAACCGCAGCAATACGCAGAAACATCTTTCTACAAAACATGGGCTTAGATTCCAGGTATGACGTGTATTTGACACTGCTTGCCAGTCGAGCAGCACGTCTGTAATCGAGGGTAAACATCCTGCTGTAATAACATTATCATCATGCAGGAACGCTTTTTGTTTGACAGGGAAAACCCAAATGAAAACGAACGCTCTGTGAATATTCTCTCATTTCATCCATTTTAGATGGTGACAGACAGACTGATGCTTCAACAAGCTCGAAGGCTAAAGCCAGCTTAAGTAAAACTGAGCAGGAATCAATAAGGGGATTGATAAAGAATCAGACTGATAGCAGAATCGATAAAGGCTTTGGCATCAATAAAATCTACTACTTCAGCAGAAAAACATCCAGGTGTTACTGGTTTTCACCTTTAAAGCTCAGGTTGTAGCTGAGTGAAGTGACCCTGAAGTATCCACGAGGCATTCATGAGCCTCAGCTGGTTGAGTTCATTAATGTAAAGAGGTTTCATGGTATTTTAATTTTGCAGCATGGGTATAAAAATGTCTTATAAATTAGCCACATAAATAGGCAGCTTCATAGACTTACTGACACCAACTATCAAACAACACCAGCACCATGCCAACTTCTAGTCACTAAAAAATGTGCATATGAAATAGAGTTATACTGGTGACGTGCCTGGCGTCCCACCTGGAGCCCTGCTGGAGACTCCTGCAGTTCCAGGTGTTGACACATGAAACATGTTGACAATGCAAAACAGGCTAAAAGACAAATGCTGACAGGCGTCAAAGCTTTACAGTCAGACGTGTACAACACAGGACATCAGTCTGGACTACTACAGGGATTATTTTTAGTGCCAATTAATCTGCTGATTACTTAAACAATGAAAGCATTAATTGTTTAATCCATACAGTGCCCATGACAGTTTCCCAGAGTCTTCAAACTGCTTAATTTGTCCAAAAACAAAAGCTACTCCAATCACAATAACATAAAACAAACTATTTTACACAAAATAGGGTTTGATAGGCTGAGTTACATATCAAATTTAATAATGGCAAAATATAAATAAAATGTTATGCTGCTGATGGACACAAATATTTAAACAGAAGCATAAAACATGACCAAAGTGCAGTCACTGATGTCTGGATAACATTTAACGTTACTGCAGTGTTAGTTTTTAATGTTCATATGGACGCGTGGTCCATTTAAACACCTGTCAATCAAATTTAGACCAGCTTCCAAGTTTTGACTTCTGGTTAAAGCTTATAAACTGTTCACGTCTGCTTCGCTGATCGTGCTTTCAGACCAGAGGTTACACAGCAGAAGCTAAAGGTCAAAGCAGATGAAGATGACGTCGCCATATTTTTTAACGGCTATCAAAATGCGTGTTAACGGTAAAGACGTCAGGGAGTCTGCGGGGTCCCGGTCTGACACCGGGCCCCGGTCTGAACGCCTCAGAGGGCTCAGAGCAGGTTTCTGCCGCTTCATATCACCTGAGAGGGATAACGTGGGAGGAAAAGCGCATACTGGCAGTGTTTTAGGCCGTGTGGGTGAATGCAGCTGCACCTCCTCTGAACCTGCAGGTGGTAAACAAACTGGGAAACTTACGGCGCATTTCCTGCCCAGGTAGCCGAACAGGCACTCGTTCTCCTGCGGGGTCAGGAGGATGGAGCCGACATTAACAGACCTGCGGGGCGGCGGGTGGCTGTTCATGGCTCCGAATTCTTCTAGTTAACCCCGAAGCGACGCAGTTATGGCCGGACGGACTCAGCAAAAAGTACTAATTAGAGAAAATCCATGCGGGCTCCGGTTGCTGTGGCCTGCAACCGGATCATCTCCGCTGAGTCGGACTCCCGGCTGGAGGGCGGAGGAGGACGGGGGTGTTTTCCAGGCTTGCTCCTGCTTAAGAAGAAACCGTAACTTCTCCGTTTGGTATTAAACAAAAAATATAAGGGCTCTATGTCCGTATGTACGCGAAGAAACGCTTTACTTTCATTCGAAAACTCCAGCAGCTGCAGCGGCGATGCGTACATCCAACATGGCAGCAAGGCGGAGCAGACCACTTTAAAGAGACGGGAGAGGGGGGAGTTGGTTTCGGCAAACTCTATGACTATCCACTGTTTTGATTATGAAATTATAAAGTTAGTAAACTCAGACGCAGCGAGATAAGTTCAAATATCGATTTTAAGTGAAAACTGTGTGGCATCTGTGGTTTTGGTCCACTGCGAAGCTAAAACGTCGTCGCTCACAGAAAGTGGTTCGGTCCGATGTGGCAGCAGGAATGCAGCTCTGCGGAGGGAAAGGGAGGGGCGGGTGTTTAGCGCGTGGAGAGGGATGGAGTGTGACGTAGCGCTGGGAGGAGCCAGATGGTGGACGTGAAAATGTAAATAAAGATGACTTCGGTCGATAGAAAATGTTGGATGTTTTGTTCACGTGCCTCAAACCTGTCTGCTTAAATGTGTGGATTATAATGAGATAACATTGCCACATTTTACTGTGACACTCTTCTATTATAATATTTGCATTAGCTGGCACTGTGACTTGTGCAGAAGTGCTGGTCGGAGGAGACCTGGACCCTTGCCTGTATATTTGTGAAACCCCTGCATCGCTTTCATACTTTACAGTTTACAGGAAAAATCATTGCATTAAAATAATCTTGCTCTGCAGGTCCCCAATTCAAAACTGTGTAAAAAAGGGTAAAATGCCTTTAAACCTACAATAACTTATTTTTGGCCACTTGGGGGCAGACAAAACAAGCTGTAACCACAACACTGACACCACCTTTTAACTTGATTTGGTTAACTTGTCCTTGTAAAAGGACATCATTTGTGATGTTATGTCCCACCTCAACTGCAAGATGTGCAGTCTTGACATCAAAACAAATAAGATCAGGAGGATGGCTGTGAAGGTGGTGGTGGTGGTGGCAGATGGATAGATGCCAGAGGAGGTCTGTGTCCCACAGGTCCCACCCGCCTGCAGCAGGGTTAAAGCCCATCAGCAGCATTAACACCAAAACTAATCTGTGGACCAGCTGCTTCTGCACTCAAACAAACAAGAGGAGTTCAAGGACCACTCATAGCTATCGCGGAACCTGCTTTAAGAGTGACACCCTGCAAGGGTCCCATAGAGCCTGCAGGGCTGGACAGCAATAAGATCCTGGTGGTGTCTCTCTTCTTGGAGCTTTACTAGTTGTGAAAATAGGACCATTATCTTATGGTGGTGTTAAAGGAAGGGCCATTGGGTATTTAAAAAAGAGTTCATTATCTGGAGAGCAGGAATGGGATCAGAAGATGTCATTTTAGCCATGCTAGCGGCATGCTGGAGGGATGGTAAAGACCCTCGGTTGGTCCACCACGTTAGTCCAGACTGAAATATCTCAACAACTTTAAGATGGACTGTCATGACGTTTGATGCAACCATTCACTGTCCGCAGTGGGTGAATTCTAATGACTTTGGAGATCCCTGAGTTTTCCTCTGACATTTGACAAGAAATCTGGTACACACATTCATGTTCCCCTCAGGATGAACCTTAGTAACTTCAGAGGTCCTCTGTCTTTTCATTTATCACCATCAGACTGCAATTTCAATTTGTCCAGTACTTTTATTTAAACCAAACACTTTCAAAACTAAGGCCATTCCCATCAGCCCCAGCTGTTCCTCGTGTTTGGTGCAAAGTAGCTAATGTTAGCATGTATTAGCTGAACTGAGATGATGAACAGGACAGACATTATGGCTTCTAAACATCAGCATGGTGGTCATTGTGTGCACATGTTAGCATATTAGTGCTCAAAGTACTGCTGCCTATAAATAAAAAGGTGAAATTTCATTTACATTCATAAGGAACCTTGAGCGTGGCTGCACAGCAAACTCTTTTATCTCGTTTCATACACACCTGTGCAGCAGAGAGGACGGTGATGATGTTAATTTTAACAGATGGTGAGGGGCGGCAGAGATGAGATGGATTTGATGATTGTCATCTGCTTCTTTCCCTTCTCTTGCTCAGATATTTCTCAGGTTTTCAAAGTGAAACAGACGTCTTATCAAAACCAAAAGCTCCTCTATTGGACTTCCAGCAGTTATTCTGTCAGATTTGAGCATTTCTCCCTGAACTTCCAACAAACTCCAAAGAAGATCTTATTTTGTGATTTGTTTATGATTTTGAAAGTAGAATTTTTGCAGTTTTGATGGCTGAAATGGAGTGAAATTGGTTGTGAAGCTGTTCAAGACGCCCTGGGAGCAGTTTGGAGTTTAGGGTCTCTGTATATTGATGTATTTCCATGATGGCGCCACTAGATGGCGTCAGACACTTTACACAGAGCAGGAACATGTCTGAGGACCAGCTGAGACAAAAGGTTTGTAAAGTACTCTCAGCTGCCTTATCAACCTCTGTCTATGTGCTGTTGAGCAGGGCACCTGTCCCCCTTTATAGCTTTGAAGGATTTATAGTAAATGAGGAGTCGAGATATTTGTAAAACTGTTGATGACAACCTGTTTCTGTCTGGTAAGTGACTGTCTGCAGGGTTATAGGATGCATTTGACACACAACCCACTGCCCACATTACACATGCGCATGCATACAACATCTTAAATATCTCAAGATAAGATTTTTAAAGATAAAACTGAAAAGCTGTTGCATATTTTGCTGCAGATCAGAATACAGCAGTGTTTCATATTGTAGGAATTATTACTACTATTCCATCATGTTGACATCTTTCATCCAATAAAAGATTTGTTGACTTCTACATCTCCAAAATGGACTGACATTCATCCGTCAGGTAGCGACAGACAAATGTGGAGAGCATCTGTAATGAAGCTCTCTTCCCAGAATTCTCCTCTGTGGCCCAGACGTAACCTGGACTCTGTTCTCTCAGTCTGCCGGCGTAATCGAATCAACGCTGGTGCAGAACGGCATGATGGGAGTCATCTCGTCTGTCTGTGTTGTTTCCTGTCCACAGGTTCATTCATTCAGCGGATCAGGCGGTCCGACAGTCAGGCCTGTGGAGGTGGGAAAGTAAGCAGGGTTTGAACTTCTCTCTTCCGTCCTCTTTTTTGTTCTTCACATGACTATTTCAGTCTGTCTTGGTGAGCGCAGCACTAAGACAAACACTGACATCTCTAGAGCCAAAAACCCTGAGCACACACAGACATTACGGACAATTTAAAGCACACAGACTCCAGTAAAGCAGTCGCAAACAAAATCAGATCAGTACATGCTAAATGTTCCAGTGGCGTAGCTCCTGTGTGTGTGTTTCAGACATATTTAATGTGCTTTGGAGAGATTGGTCACATAACAGTCATTTTATCTGGTGTTTTATGTGTTTAAGTGCTGAACGCTTCATATGAACCACCTTAACGTAGGTGTGAGGGAGATCTGGAGGCTTGCATGCTGGCTCCTTCTATGTAAATACTTTGGACTGATGACAAAGCATGATGGAAACCACCTTCTCCTTGTTCCTTCAGCTCTGCCTACGCTTTGCTCAGCATTTCCAGTATTTCTGCAGCTGACACAAACTGCTTCACCTCCACAGCTCTGCATCCTGAAATCGAGCTTCTGCGGCAGTTTGTCTGTGTGTGGTAGAGTCGTCGGCTGTATTACCTGTAGAGCAGCATCGCTCGGGAGGCCCAGTCTGTAAAGATGAGCCAGGGGTTGTTTCTTAAGGAAAAATCAAGTCAGAAAACCAGACGGTAAAGCAGTCTGAAGTCCTGCCGGAGTCCCCTGAGCAGTGGTTTCTAACCTCTGATCCACACATCGATGAGACGCCACCAAGAAACAAAATCTTATTAAATTTAATACATTAACTGTACAGGTCATTTGTGCAGTAATTACCTTGAGCTGGCTGTTGTTGATGCTGCATCTTTCTTCAGCACACCTTGTCAGACCTACAACAGGATAGTGGTCGTCAACCAAAGTAGCTCATCTCTCCATCATCACCCACTTAGCTACTTGGTCTGTATGTGCTGCAGCTAGCCAGCTAATGCTACAGAGAGAACAAACAACAACAACAAGCCTTGTGCAAGAAGAAAGAACAGCTTGTACATACAGATTCATTCTCAAGTGGTATGTATGAGTCATTTAGGAGGACTTGTGGTATACATCAATTTTCTTGCATTTATAATTATGTCTTAGGCAAGATGAAACAAGTCTTTGACAATATGTTGTTGCAGTTAAGAGAGGTTGGCGAGTCTGAGTTGAGACACTCATGTGAGCAAATAATATCCAAACCTTCTCAGAGCCTCAGAAAGATGACAATATTCACCACAAACTCACAATTTTGCATATTTTCCTGCAAACACTGTTAAAAAAAGAGATGCCAGTTGCCTCACAGTGCTGTCAGAGATGTTTCACTTGCCTCCCATTGAAGACTAATGGACAGGGTGAGCTTCTGCATGGTGCACTGGGTTCAGCCTTCGAGCCCGCTGAGGCCGAAAAGCAAATGGAAAGGTTGGAAGGGATTTCTTTACCATCTGCAGTTTTTGCTCAGTTGTTTCTCCAGGAAGGTCTCGAGCTGAAGGAATGTACTTTGATCGTATCTCCAGTTTATGGAAGCTACTCCGCAGTCAGGCTCAGGTGGTATTGTGTGACGGCCGTTGGGAAGTGTGATACAAAGTCAACTTTGGTGTCGAGTCTGTGTGTTTGTGCAGCCGTGAAATGATGATTCTTGGATGTGTCTGCAGTGCTGATGCAGAGGTGAGGCTGTACTGACAGTCCATATAATAACAGTGATGTTTTCTCAGCTGGAAATATACAGATGGGAGACAAAAACTTGAACCTGGAAACCTGGAACATTCGACCTTTCTCAACGTCGGGTCTCAGGGTCGGAGCAACACTGGTGTCATGTCCTCTGTAGTTTTTCTGGGAATTGAGGGAGTTTAGAAACGGGGGCAGAATTATTCAACAATTAACACTTGTTTTAATCTGACTGCTTTGAGTATTAAGGGGTAAAAGCAGTTTTACTGTTCCTGACAGAATTTTTTTGGTGGTAGTGGTGAAGGCTTTTTTTGATGCTCATATTTAGAAATCAAATGTACATACACTATAACTGAGCATTTAAACAGCTAAAATGTGAAAAATCCAGATAATTAAACATTTGGAGAGACTCTTTTCGGTGTCTGGTCGAGAGTTTCTGGGTTTGGGTAGTGTGGGATCTCACACCCCTTAATTAAAATCTCAGGACCAATGAAAATCTCAAAATACATTTTTGGAGAGTCGTACAAATGGCACAGAAGTTTCATATTCCTCAGATGATGATTTTCATTTCAGTGACCTCCTGAGCTTTCCTGTCGTAAAGTTTATGACATACATGTCCCCTTCAACATGAATTGCAGTAACTGAAGTCATCCGAACTTTTCCTCTCGCGCCATCATCAGGGCAAAAAATTCAGCTTGTCCAGTACTTTGGTTTATAATCAAATATACAGATATCTGTGTGGCAAATGTTAGCATGCTAACAAGCTAAACTCAGATGGCGACCATGGTAAACACTGTATCTGCTAAACATCACCATGTTAGCATTGTCATTGTGAGCATAGTGCCATGCTAGCATTAGCAATTAGCTCAAAGCATAAGGCTCAGAACAGCCTCAGGAGCCGTTAGCATTGCTGTAGACTCTTAATTAGTCTTAATTTATTGTTTGTAGCATGTAGGTTGAACTTGTTTGGTGTTTTTTAGTTGATTAGTTTTTAACTCTTTTTCTCGATCAATAGGGGATGATTGTGATTTTTTTGTTGTTGTGGGGGGATAATTGTAATCCACAATAGGTCTTTAGTCTGTTTATTGGCCAGGACTTCATCTGCTGTTTGGTCCAGTAAATGAGGGTCCTGTTGGACACAGATGAGGAGGGGCCAAACCAACAATAGAGGGGCATCTCTGCCCCGAGATCAGCCGGGGACCTGAGAGGGGGGACAGAGACAGAGACAATTCAGCAGCTTATCAGATGGACAACTTCAGAATCTGAGCTTTAAAACACAAGAGATGAGGAAATCATCCAGCGGGAGGTGTTGATCGGCACAGTCAGCAGGGACGGTAAGATGTGTTATCTTTGTCCTAAAACAGTTTTTACATCCTCTAACTTAACCTAACTTGTCAATCAAGGCAAGAAACCTTGAAACCAACCACCCTTTAAGTCTGCTCACATCATAATAGTTGTTCTAATCCTATCCTTTGGATGGTTTGGTTTGAAAATACTTGACCTTAGTGTGGTCAGGTTTAAGCTTTAAGGTCCATGTATTCAGTAATCGATGAGTTTGGCAAATGCAGCTCTAAGTGTGGCTGGACTTTCATCCCAAATCTTACATCCATGTTCCAAACCCAATAAAGAGAAGGGCAGAGTTGCTTTCTCCAAACTCTGAGATGCGAGCACCTTGGCTCCAACAGGGCTCCAGTCCTTAGCCGGACATGCTAACATGTGCAGCTACGTTAGAGCAGATAATCACAAAGTCTCAGCAGTTTCTTACACTCTCGGCCTCGTACTCATGATCCAGCTGGAGCCCCGTGCACACAGTTTGGACATGCAGAGAAATCCAAATAAATGGATAAAACATAGACAGGGGGACATATGGGTGGACAGACGGGCTTAATGACTAAACTGTGAAGGTAAAATGTGGAACGTAGCTTGTCGTTGTTTCAGCCTGAGCGCTGGTGTTAATAAAACCATAAAATCACATCTGGAAACTGCAGCAGAGACACCGCAGCCTGAAAACCACCACTGAGCATAATCAAAACTCCACTGAAACCTGGAAATGAACCAGATACAATCAGCGTGTGTGAGACTGATGGAATATGAAGGTCTAAGGGGCTTGACGGTCCAACAAGTATTTCTTCTTTTACATGCTCATACATTACATTTTGTTGAGAAATAATAATTAAATTTGAGCAAACAAATTGATTTAGTTCTCCATATAGACCTAAAGCCATCCTCATGTTCTCAGCTGGTGTTTATATTCTGGAGAGAAGCTCTTCAAAGACGCAGCGAGACCGGAGAGTTGGTCTAGGTCCAAATGATGTTCAGTCTAATCTGGTCTGGTAGAGTCCTGTTGTGTTGCCTCACGTCTCAGGTTTGCATCAATATGTCCAACACCAGAATGGATCTGAGTGGACTGTCAGCTCTGGGCTCGGGTCGGTTCAAGGGTGTGTAATGGATCGGGTCAATGAAGTATGTCAAATCAGGCCTGAATGCACGGCCGTCTTTGTTACACAAACACACACACAGACTCACTCACACACACACACACACACACACACACACACACACACACACACACACACACACACACACACACACACACACACACACACACACACACACACACACACACACTTGTCTTGCAGACACATTTGTAACTCCACACGGTCATAATCTATGTACATGTTGGGAGTCAAATCAGCAGTCTGACTCAGACTTTCTGTGGTTTTAAAGGCCCCCCAACACACACACACACACACACACACACACACACACACACACACACACACACACACACACACACACACACACACACACACACACACACACAGTGTTCCTAAATAATGACAGTCACTCTGTCTCTGGTTGCTGGACATTCACGCTGGATCATTAACTGCTAATTCAAGGCTGGCCTCATATTTTCCAGATTAGGCTGTAAAAGCTGGTCATGAGTCAAACACACTCGCTCAGACCCATCTAGACCAGCCTGGGACCCACAAATACAACTTCATCACATCTACACACATGTCTGCCAACACGCCACAGATAAAATCCAGCTAACGCAAGCTCGATCGCTCACTGTTTTCCCTGTTCAGTAACTCTATTGAGTGAGAATTATGTATGAGCCTGAGAACAAAATGCCAAGAGGGAGCAAACGGCCTGGTGAAGACCAAACAGAGAGAAGGCCAGAGAGCTAATGTGGCTGACTTGCACTAGCATGCAAGTGGCTAGCTCACCCAGAAAGCTTTTTAAGTGTCAACCACAACCTCATTAGCTCAGCTCACAGTTTATTCAAAGGACTTCTGTCTCATATGAGGTTAAATAAAGTGGTATAACACAGCCTCCACTTTAGATATTTGGTCCCTCAAAGGTCAGTACTGTTAAGAAGGCTTGCTATTGGTTAACAGCATGAGTTAACATGTCAAAGTTAATCAAGGTTGAACTCTAAGAGGTCTGCTTTCCCTGTTAGAGAATGAACGATCGCAGCAATTCCTTTTGAATGAGCTGATTTCATGTTTTAAGTGCTGGTCTGACGAGGGCTCAACAGTCAGCCCCACTGGTGGCTCTGTGAGGCTGTGCAGGTGCTGAAGTCATGAATGAATTAACATTTTGACCTGATGATGGTGTCGGATGGAAATCACCAAACATTTTACAATCCATCCTCTGAAGAATGTCTGAACTAAATTTCATGGCAATCCATCTGATAGTTAGAGATGTTGAGATATTTCAGTCCGAACCAAAGTGGTGCACCAACATTGCCATCCTCAGAAGTCTGCCAGCAGCATGGCTATATGAGGGTTAGCTCACACTGACAGTTTACCCTGTCCTCATCTGGATCCAGTTAGTTGAGTTCAGCTGCTTTTTACCATTTAGTTGTGTCTGTCTGAGACAAAGCATCAAACTGCGTCTCCTATGTCAGTTTGGACCCAGACTTTGTGTTTGGGGGGTCTTTCTTGTGGTCTGGAGTGGCGGTGTTTCCAGAGGTTCTGGGCCTTTCAGTGGTTTGGAGGACAGCCTGAGTGGCTTCACCGCACTCTGTTTGTCTTGGATCAGCATCACCAGAGAAACCATCCAGCTGGGAGGATTATGAAACTGCACACAGCCGCCTGAAGAAATGCTTTCCTGAACTGAGCTGGACACGAGGAATTGATGAATCGAATGAATTACAGTCCTCTTAAAACGCTGTGAAGGAAGCATCTTGACGATTTTTTGCGTCTATAAATCCTAGTCCTCTTTCTTCCACTGTCTTCTCCAACTCTCGACTCACTGATCCACATCCAAGATGACTGCCATCATAAAGTTCTCGTGCCATTAAAGTCATCAGAGAACATCAGCTCCAGGCCAGCGCCTCCTCAGATGAATGAAAAGTTGAAATGATCGGAGAAGCCTCAGCCCACTGGTGGTTTCCTGCTCCCTGCTCTGGTTACAATCCTGCGAAGAGAATGATGGGAGATTTTCCATGGCGTCCTTGGAGGCAACCTCAGTGGCCATGTTTCCCAAGAGCCGGGTCACGATGTCTTTCCCCTGACTCTGGAAAAACTGAAAATATGAATTACTTGCATATGAGGGGGCGCCAAGAGCAATTAGATGGAGAGGGGGCTCTTACATAAAGAGCTGGAGGGACCAGAAGAAAATAAAAGACAGAGCCATGAAGAGATTTCACATGTTTGAGTATGCACTGAATGTTTAACTGAGTGTGCAGAATGGGTTTTTAAGCTTTTAAGCTATTAAAAATACAGATTCAATTTAAGAAATTAAGAAAATTGAGAAATAAGTGTCTACTAAAAAACACATGAACCAGAGATGCTTTCTTTCTTTTTACGAGTGTACTTTTTAAAATGTTCATATAAACCTTATGTTCTTAACTGCATCAGCCCCAAAGAATGTAATTAATTTTTTGAGGTTACATCATGAAGAACTGTTGACAACATTTGTAGAATCATAGTAGTAGAGCCCTTCTTCTGACTATGGATAAAGTGTCTCTGAGTTAATCTGTGTTTTAATGGGTGATAAATGATGAAAAACAAGGCAGAGGGGGAGCTTATCCTGATTGCTCTCCCTGTCCACATTGTCTCTGCTGCTTTGGGATTTGAACCTTTTCATCACAGTCCTGCTCCCTGTAAGAACAGGGGTGCTTTGTTTTTTGTTGCATTGTGGAATTTGGAGCATTCACTTCAGTGGTCATCACTCGTGTCCTCTCACAGACCTGCCTGATTATCTCTGCTCACCGAAGCCCGTAATGTGTATATTTCCTCTACAAACATGTCAATTCTCTCCTCTGCCTTTGTAGGACGACTAATTGCTCCATGAGGAATCAGGGGCCGTAGCAGTGATGGAGCTGCGTCTCCTGGTACTGGCCTTGTGGGTTGGCGTTGGAGTAAAGCTCCAAGTTTGGGGTGACCAGATGAAGCCGGCCCGGGCACCTCTGATCCCTCATCGGCCTTTTGTTGTGGTGTGGAACGCTCCAACGGAGTCCTGCCGCCTTCGATTCAAGGTGGACCTGGATCTCAGTGTTTTTGACATCGTAGCAAACCTCAATGAAACACTGAGTGGACCAAATGTTACCATATTCTACCACAGCCACTTGGGATACTACCCATACTACTCCAACTCTGGGGTTCCCATCAATGGTGGACTACCACAGAACCAGAGCATTTCCAAACACCTGAGCAAGGCCCGGGCTGACATCGATAAGCTAATCCCCCACAAGGATTTTCGAGGCCTTGGTGTCATTGACTGGGAGAACTGGAGGCCTCAGTGGGTCAGAAACTGGGGCTCTAAAGACATTTACCGCAACAAGTCTAAGGAACAGATCCGGAAACTTCACCCAAACTGGCCAGAGAGCAAAGTTGAGAAGGAGGCAAAGGATAGTTTTGAGAGGGCTGGGCAGAACTTCATGAACCTGACCTTGGCCCTGGCCGAAGTTCGCAGGCCAGATGGACTGTGGGGGTTTTACCTGTTCCCAGACTGCTACAACTATGGGTATAAGCAGCACCCGCAGCGATACACTGGCGAATGCCCCAACGTTGAACACGTACGTAACGACCATCTGATGTGGCTTTGGAAGGAAAGCACTGCCCTCTACCCGTCCATCTACCTGGATTATGAGCTCAAGTCCTCCCCCAACACTGTCAAGTTCGTCCACTATCGAGTCAAGGAAGCCATGAGGATCGCGTCCATCGCCCGTACAGACTCCACATTGCCTGTGTTTGTCTACTCCAGACCTTTCTATGCCTATACCTTTGTGGTTCTTTCAGAGGTAAGTTTTCAGGTTTTTGATGAACTGTGCTTAGTAAATGTGCCCCCCTCAGCATCTTACAGACGCATAGTTGAATTTGCTAATTCAACCACCTGAACAAAACAAAACGCTCACAATTCTTCAACCTTGAAACTGATCTTGGTTTGGTTGGCCCTGGTGGCTGCGTTACAGTGAATCTTAAAATATTTTGAGCTGTCCTCTTTCTAGTGATGTCAATATAAACAAGTGTGTACATTAAAATGCGTTCCCAGAGAAAGACACTTTTGGATTGCTGCATGTGTGATAAAAGGCTGGACAGTTATTGTTGACTTAAGGTGTTTACTTGGCTAAAAATGCTTCTGTCGCTTTGTTTCAGAGCGACCTGGTTCACACCATTGGGGAGAGCGCCGCCCTGGGAGCATCAGGTGTCATCCTCTGGGGATCATCTGAATACGCTCGATCACAGGTAACGGTCAAAATTACAACCAAAAAAACACTGTTCAAACTGGCTAAACTGGTTAATGTGGTACAAACTTGGTGTTTATTTGCCGACATGCACTACAAAGGTTTCAGTACCTATTTAAATAGACACTCTCCCCAAAAAGCTTTAAATTCACTCAAAAGTAGATTAACGGGACAGTCTTAAACTGATCATCATCCCATTATTGTTCACATAAAACAAGTTACTAAGATAAAGTGTATCATTGTCTTCTCCAAAATCGAATATTTCCAAAAATGGTGTTTTATTAGTTTTTTTCTGGCTAAAACGATAAGGCAAAACATGTTACATCTGTCAGGTAATTTATCACTGAGAGAAATTTATGGACATGGCAGCTGAAAGGTTGGGAATTAGCTTATTCTCACAAGCTGCACATTTCCACGGTCAGTCATCCACTACCACTGACTGAACAGGACACGGGCTTAGCAAGTGCACAATGAAATGAACTGATATGTGTTGTCTGTCTTTAATGATAACTGGTTTGGCATATTTTAGCCCATTATCTCTAAATGAGAAGAGAAGAGGATAGAAGAGAATAATCAATACCTAGAAGGTAGGAACTCTAAACACTGATGGTGTGGATAATCTCTCCAGAGATGACTCGTCATTATTGATTTGAAGCATGAAAAACTACAAGTAATATCCTTTAATTTCATTGACTAATGGCGTGTTGTTTGCCTCTTGTCTCCTTTAGAGGAACTGCCTGACAGTGAAGAAGTACATTGATGGTCCGCTGGGACATTATGTCATCAACGTCACTTCTGCCGCCAAGCTGTGCAGCAAAGCGCTTTGCAAGAAGAATGGCAGGTGTGTCCGTAAGAGTCTGGACTCCAGCGCTTACCTGCACCTGAACCCGCGCTTCTTCCACATCAACCGCAACCCGGCGCCGAGGGGCCCTCGCTTCCACGTCAGCGGTCACCTCAACAACCACGACATCCTGGACATGAAGCAGAAGTTCACCTGTCAGTGCTACCAGGGCTGGACAGGTGTTTACTGCGAGATGCCCCAGGCTACACCTCATCCTCCACCTCCACCGCTTCAGCCCGCCATCCCTCTGCCTCACCCCAGGGAGAACAGCCTGCTGGGAGACATCCTGCTCCTCCTGTCCCTCCATTTCTCCTGTCTGTGCATCATCATGTTCCTGGGACTCTGTCTGATTATCAAATGTCTGATACTGTAGACAACAAGCCTTCAAGTTAGGACCACAGCTGTAGAGAGGACAACAGACAGGTCTGTAGAACGACGTAAAACGTGATTAGCTGCAGTTCCTCTCATGTCCACTAGATGCTGCTCCAAGAAAACTGGTTGAAATTAATGGAAAAATCTCCAACTTCTTTATACAAACATCAAAATAATACTTCTCAGCACTTGAGTTTATGTCATCTAAGAAAAATATATCTTAATCAAAAGGGCAGTTTCATCAAAGACGAGTATCCGACACTCCTGTGGGCTCATGAGAAGTTTGTAACTCGCTCCTTCGCAGATTAAAGATCCTGAATAGTGACAAAGTTTCACAGCAAATTTCTCCAGCTCCTCATATCAGATTAAAAACACTGGGAAAGGAGTCGATGTGTCACGAGGGATCATCTAAAGGATCGTGGATTTGAGTTCGGACACCCTGAGAGATCCATCACAGGTGACTCACATCACCACAGTTAATCTTTACACTCAGGATGCATATATTTGACAAAATCGGTCTGACTTCTGTTTGTTGCTCACGAAAACTGGAAGGAAGAGTAGTCTCCTAAGTCTCTGTGTAAATCCAAACTTTTTAGTCAGTTGGGAAATTTGTGTAAAAGATACACTTTTCTGTGAGTGTTCAATAAAATTATGCTAATCATGCTTCTGTGTTTTACAGCCTAAAACATAACAGTCTGCAGGTCTGTTATCCAGGATCAGGTGCTGCAAAATCCGCTTACACATTTAGAAAAAGTTTGAAATGCCTTCTTTAATAATCTCCTTAAATTGAGAGAAATGCATTACAACGTTAAATGTAGAGCGTAAAAACTTTCCTTGACAACCAGAAAATTGTATAAAAGTCACTGAAAACGCTTTAGAAACTGAGCCAGAGTTCATTTTCTCCAGCTGAAGCACAAAATAAATATTATTCTTCCATAAAAACCTCATAAAACAATCAATAAATCAACAAACACAGTCAGTTTACAGTCATTTGTTTAATTTGGGATAATGACTGTAATGAGGTTTACATCACAGCCAGCACTTCATCAGCCTGCCGGGCGAATCTGCAGTTTGGTGGTGATGGAGCCGTCAGTCGGATGAGTCACAGCGAGCCGCGGCGGGACGGGTCACATGACCAAACAGTTTAACAATAGGTCCTGTTTGTCCCACGGGAAAGGGAGGGACGGCCGAGCGTCAAACACTGTTTTGGGTGATGAGAGGAAGGAGGAGAAGCTTATGTTGAAAGATGAAGTGTCAAAACAGAATCAGCTGTGGATTCCAGAAGTGATGAAGTCAGCTGATTGTAAATGAAGGTCTTTACCAACTTTAACAGAAGCGTCAGAGTTTCATCACTAATCTGCTGCTGCTGGAGGCTCAGAGAGCTGACAGCTTTGTGATTGATGCTGCATGCTCGCTGTTGTTTGTGCTCACACGCATGTCGTCATTGCTGAGCCCGGGAGGTGTTGGGAGGAAAGTTTTGATAAATGACCAGGTTTTGTAATGTCTGGCCTCGTGTTGCTAAATGAACGAACAGCTTTAAGAGAATAGTTCATTTTGAAATAAACAGATTATCTTCCTTTCTGTCTTTCTCAGAGCGAGAGTTAAGTACAGAGCTGGAGTCAGGATGTGGTCAGCAGAGCTCAACATAAAAACTGGAGGCAGGGGGGAGCTGCCAGCCCGGGTCGCTCCAAAAAAAAAAAAAAAAGGCCTCCCAACACTGTTAAAGCTCACAAATTAACACATGTTGTTTGTTTAATCCGTTCACAAACAGAAATGCAAACAAATAACAGCTGGTGGCTTCAGGAGGAGTTAAGTGCTGGAACTATTTCTTGACAAACACCAGCGTATCCATCCGCCCATTACCTCTGTGCAGTGCCTGTGGCTATAGTGTGGATTGGCAGATACAGTTGGCGAGCGCTGGTTTTGGTTTTGGTCTCTTTGTTGGCATCACGGCACCAAACCTGGCAACCTCACGGTGAGAAGAAGACTTCAGGAAGCTGCACAGTCACTGCTGGACTCGTTCTGGCTGTCAAACGTTGTGACGAAGGACCGGGACATAAAAGTCAGGACCAAACTGCTTGTTTATAATCAGGATTTAATGCTGTGGAAATGTACATTAAACTGACTTGAGTCACAATTCATGCTGAAATAAACTGAATACGTTAAATGGTTTTTTGTTGGTGCCTCACCCTCTGATGAACCTGTTCATTAAACATGTTCTGGACATAAAACATGGCACATCAAACACACTGACTCAGAACATTTTCACAGAGAGTTTGTCCAGTAAAAACACAATTAAGCAACTTTTGGTGGTTTTCGGCCTCTCAGAGGACGAACGCTCTGAGTGACGAACCACCAAACTCTCCACCCAGAGTGGAAAGTGTCAGGTTCACTCAGGAAGACATTCGTTCACTGCTGCTTTGAAAATCAACACATAAAGAAAAAAACATGTGACACACCACATTTCACATGCTGTTTCAAAGGTTACTTCACCGTCATGTGGTGACGGCCGACAAATCCCGAAGGCAGGAGGTTAAGTTTTCCACCTGCCACCATCGTTGACTGGAACAGGAAAATCCTAATTTGCCAAAGCAGTGGAGATTAGGTGGAGATGAAATGGGAGGAACGAGCGCCAAAGGCCACAGCGGAGTGAGATCAGCAATCAAATGTAAAAGCAGAAGGATCGACTGAAAACTAAGCTTGTTGAGGGTTTTCTCATTTTATTTAGCAGCATCTAGTGGACATTAGAGGAACTGCATCTTAAAACTCAGCACTCAGTGGCTCATTAGAAGCTTCTTTTCATCAATGTGACTGTACTGTGTGTAGTTTACATTTTATTCTCTGTAGCTGGTGGACAAAAAGGATGATCTGAGTTATTATTTCACGTACCTGAGTTCTTGACGGCGGGCTTTGACCTCCTGCCTGCCAGTTGGTTTTGATGTTGGTTGGTGATGGTTGCAGCTCATCATTCGTCTGTCTGGATGAGACGCTCGGTTGGATGTTGAACTGGAGTCTGTAGGTGTGCTGAGTGGTCATGTACCAGCCGATAGCATCTTTAGCTCTGAGAGGAGGTGAGCCGCCAACAAAGGGTCCTGCTGAGAGCTTGACCAATGAGAAACTACCTGATGAAAGACTTCACAAAATAACTTCAAAGGACCAGCTGAGCATGTCGTATGTTCTGCTTGAGAGAAAGCGTTGAACAAAAGCTCCATTAATAAATATTTTGTTTGTTAGCTTACTAAGTTTGCTAATAAAGTTGCATCATGGATGGAAATGGTCAGTTGGTGGTCGGTCCAACGGTCCAGACGAAAATATCTCAACAACCACCAAAAGTTGGTAAATGTATCCATGGCTCCCAGATGATGCATCCTAATGATTGATGATCCCCAAATTAACTGTAGCGCCACCATGAGGTTGACATTTATGGTTTTAATTGAAATGCCTTGACAGCACGGCTCTGTTTCCCGTCACTGAGATCCGTCCTCTGAATGTCCGAGGCTGATTTCACAGCCTTCAGAGCTGCTCATGAGTAAACGTGACCACACATGAACTCTTCGTGAGGCAGACCTGAAGCTGACTCGGCTGAATAATTCTGACAGCGTGACTCTGTTGGTGTTATTATCGGATTATGATGACTGACAACTGAGGAAGTAAACAGCCTCAGCATCTGCCATTCACAGACCTCTCGGCTTCATGTCAGGGTCTCTTCCTTCTTCATCTTCTGAACACAAACCTGAGAATAAACGGAGAAAATCATCTTAACGCTGAGAGTTAGATCAGAAAAAAGTAGGCAAGGACTTTTGACGACATCTTTGTTCACTTCGTTTGTTTTTACACGACCATATTTAAAAAGGCCACTTTCTAAAACACTGTGCTCCATCCACTTTATAAGATAAACTCTAAATATGTCTTAAATACAGCACACACCCAAACACCTGTAATTTAACAACCCGCAGACATCAGTTCGCTCCTGTACTTAAGCTAATAACCATAATCAGCTTTGGCTGCAGTCGCTCTGAATGTGAAGCTAGCAGGACTCGGTATGAGCTCTGTGTCTTTGATTGACAGTCTGTCAGTGGCAAATTTCACTTTCAGAAATCAAACCAATGACGTTTACAGGACAGAACTTTTTAAAGGACCCGACACTGTTTCTGCATTATAGCACATTAAAGGTGCCGTGTGGAGGATTCAGTGACATCTAGCCGTGAGGTTTCAGACTACGACAGCACACATGTGGTGCTTTGTTATAATCAAGAAGAACAAAACCAACAATGTGCTCATATGTCTCTCAAAAAGAGCTAAAATACAAAAAAAGGCTTAGATATTTATTGAAACAGCTGGACACTGTAGTTTTTAGTAACCTTTAATCAAACAGGATGAATTAGTGCATTTGTCTGGGACTATTTTCAGCAGTGGATTAATACACATTTGGTGCTATAGTGGGTAAGTAATTCAAAACTGTCTCGGCCTTCACGCTGCAGCTGCGAGCGTCTGTTTGTCAGCTGCTCGTCACCTCTCAGCTTCATCTGCTGCTGCTGCAGATTACAGGCTGGCATAGAGAGCAGATAAACATTTACCGCCATCGTACACAAGCAGTTCACCGTGTCCAAACACTGACGACTCACGATCACAATGGATGAGAGGTTTCACCCCCAAAACCGCCTCAAATGGAAGAAACCCATCTGAATCAGCTCCACTTCCGGCTCTGTGTAAGCAAAGAGGGTCAAACTGATGACTAAGCCTCTGGAAAACACATAATTTGTACACGAGAGGGAAAGTTGTTAATGTGATCTCATGCGGTTGAAGGTTTGAATTTTGACTGAAATAGAGAAAAAACAATGAAGGTTCTGACTTTCCTTTTTAATTTTTCTGTTTTCGTGTGTACAAGTTGAGGTTTTAGTGTGTCAGTGTTCGTTTTGTTCTTTGTAGACAGGAACTACATATTCTTTAGATGTCATAAAAAGCAAAACGACAACATTTTTGGATGAGATACGGATAAAAAGAAGCAATTGTTGTGTTTATTGTTGAATGCTGGCAAGTTATTTAATATAGCTAAATGCTAATAAGACAGAGATGATGGTCAAGTTAGCACAAACCTAAATATCAAACAGTCCGGGTTCTCCCGCAGAAATCTCCCAAACATCGACAACTTAACAAAAACTCTGAGGCATTTTATATTTCATCAGAGTGAGTGAAGTCGTCTCCTCCAGTAAAAACACCAACATGGCTGTCGTCCAAGCGGCCCGGCGTCAGGCTGTTGATTCTGAATCCAGTCAGCCTCTCAGATCCTGATCCTACAACAACTCCAGAGCCATAAAGTGCAGAATTAGGATGGTGGGCGAAGATGGCACCAGGAACAAAAATATGACTGCTGGAGAAAACTGGCAAGCCTGCAATTAAACACACAGTGTGTAAACTCACTGGCATGTTATAGTGTAAGGACTGCACAGGACCGACTCCTGCAGATCTCTGTTCAACATCTGTTAATAACTGCAGACTGAGCTTCAGCTCCTGGAGGTCAAAGGTCAGAGCTGCAGCTGACTGATGGCGATGAAAACAATTATGTCCATTTCCTTCAGTGTGATAAAAAGATCAGAGAGCGTAGCGTGAAGATGTCCGGAGTCGTTTTAAACAGGAAGTGATAATTCTGCTGTCCGATAAACGTCGTTACGTAACTCTCCAGATGAGATCAAACTTCTTTTATTCTGTGCGGGAGGTAAACTGAGAGGAAGTGTCGCATGAGTGCAAGCCTGGAGCCTCCTCATGTCTGAATGTCCTCACAGGAAAAGCCACCTTTCCACGAGCACCTTGGCCTCTGACCACGACGTAGACTCTTTTTTCATTTAGTCACTTGGTGTGTTTTGGGCAGATCAGATAGGCTCGATGGTAAATGGTCACAAAAGCTAACACAAAGCTAGCACAATGGCCACAGACTACAAAACATGGAAGTGACCCACAGGTTTCTGATGAGGAAATTGGCTATAAAGAGCTTTTTTTTAAACCAGGCTGTAAACATGCTAATTTTTGATGTTTCATTTTCATATGGGGGTCTATGGGGATTGACTTGCGTTTGGAGCCTCAAGTGGCCATTGAAGGAACTGCAGGCTTTGGCACTTGGTTACTGATTGGTGTAGACGCACCTGAGAAGCATTAAAGATGGATTGAAATCGTCTGAAGGTGGTTTGAGATACGTTCTACCCACATGTTCAAAAGGTGATGAGCAGAGTCAGCAGTCTCTAACTGTCTGACGTTCTTAACACATTCATGGACCGTCTCTTCTGTTGTGACAACAGCAGCTAAAGTCAAACTACCCTGAAATGGGCTGTTTGTTTGTCTGTCTCATTAAAGCAACAAGGAAAAACTGCTGCAACCACACAATCAAACACAGGAAGCACTGATCTGCTGTAGTGTTTATCAGATCCTGACCAGTCCAACCACTGAATGACCAGCAAGGATGAGGGAGCAGAGCGAGTTAGAGCCGAAGACCATAAATAAACCGTGAGTATGATTCAATCATGTGTTTATGTTCGCTTGTGGGTAGCTGTTAGCTAATGCTAGCAAAGCAGTTATTGTTGTAAACGTGAAGAGTGATTTGAAATGGATGAGCAGGAGTTTGAAGATGTATGAGTTTAAACACACAGGAACAATATGTAAGGCTCCTTCAGACTAAAGGAGATGGAAGTGACAGGGAACAAATAGGCGGCCATTTTTCTCTGATGTCATACTCAAATACTGCCATAGTAGCGCTGCTGTGTTCCAGGTGGTATACACGCAAGAATCTGACAAATCATTATCATTTCTGCTTCCTGGAGGCACATCGGGCCATTTTTCAAGAGAAAACAACATGTTTGATAGCCGGTTAGCTACTGTTAGACCGCTTACGTAAGCATTCAACCACTTCCTGGCTAACATTAGCCTTTGATTGTGTTACAGAGGAACGCTGTAAATGAATCCTCAAATATCAACGCACACGTTGGACACATTCATCTAAGCCTGGAAGTGAAACACAGTGGATGTGTTTCACTTTATGATGTAACTTAGCTAGCTTACTTAGCTAGCTTAGCCGTCTCTCCAGCCGACACAGAAAGCTGAAGTCGTTATGTGACGTTCTGCTCACTGGAACATGTTTTTCTGTGTCATGCTCATACAGATTACATCAAACACAAAAGTGTTTTCCAAGCACTTTAGCTCAGAGTGTTCGTGTAACATGAAGAGGCTGCGAAGACCTTCCTGCTTCGTTACGTGACGCTGCATTATGGGGAAGCAGTGAAACAGTAATGACTTATCAGATTCTGTGTTTTGCGGCCTGAAATGCAACAATACTACTTTATAGTTTTTGATAACGGCATTTGAGCCTCCCAACGCGAACATGGCGTCAGAGAAAGATGGCTGTCGTGCGAATATGGTCTGTAGTTCAAACGGATGATGAAGGGATGATGACCTTCATCTGCATCAACCACAGAATTCAGTTTTCAGTTTCCGTTCCTTCACAAGTAAATTTAATTACAGTCGACCATTATCCTGCAGGAGCAGCCTCTTCGCACGCTTTACAGATGGAAATCTGCTCATTTTCTCCTGAAAGCCTCCATATTAGCAGCGTGATATCGGACACAGAGCGACCCCGAACCATTGCTTCCTCCCCGGGCAACTCGATGCCTCATTACAGCTGAAGCCATTAAAGCGGCGGGAGGATCCGCGCAGTCTGAGTCCAGATATTTTCATAACGCAATCCATGTGTTGGTGAGGGGGCTCTGACCGCCACAGCGAGAGACGCTGAGGTTTCTGTGAGCGAGCAAGAGGGTGGGGGGGGCCGGGGTGAGGAGGTGAGAGGGTTGGTTCAGGGTGGGCCTTTCATCCACGGAGGTGGTGGAAAGAAATCTGCAGTTGGGATCACAACGCCAGCCCAGAAGAATCCAAATAGGCCCCCCCACCACCACCACCAACCACCCCTCCACCCACTGTGGGAATGTGGTTTCCTCCACACACTCACGCTTCGGTCGAGGTATTATGAAATCAGTGTAGGTTTGCTTTCCTATGAGTTTGAGAGGACAGTATGTTCAGTATGGACGCTGATGTGCACTTGTGGTTTGTTGGTTGTACTTGTTGAGAGTGAGGACATCTTCAGAGACTGTAAATATTGTCATGACATTTTGGGAAAGTTAACGTGTGTCGAGATGCTGATTTGTGTGGGATCTCACACAGAAAACAACACTTTCGGGGTTTCACCAACGTCGCCTTGATGGTGTCATGACATTGTTCCGACGACCGATCACTCCAATTCCCCAGGTCTTTTTTTCCCATCCATAGTCTGCTGCTCTGCTTCTGATTGGCTGGGCCTGTCATCGATTTCTAACCTTAACCATCCAACAAACCATCTCACCTGAACCCTAACCAAGCAACAAACATTAGCCAATCAGAGGGACAATGGGCGGGTTTTTGAACAGTGGATGGTCCCCGTGGTGTGAATCACACCTGTCCCAACGATCACCTGTGTGTATCTGATTCGTTCAGGTGGAGCAAATTAAAATAAAAAAAACTCCAATTTCACCAGAGGGTGCCATGTTTGATGCTATGTGAAGACAATTTAAGAAAGTCATTAAAGAGCTTTTGTTTGTCACCAGTTCTATTATTAATCATTACACCTGAAGGCCTAAACGTCGTGACCTTGTAAACCCGGTGTATTATCACTATCATTCCTCAGCTTTGGGATTAATAAATTATCACCAATAGTGGATGTGAAGTTGCATTAATGGCTTATCATATTATGACATTAATCAATACGACATTCATGCAACAGATGACAGAACAAACAAGGAAACGACAGCGTCAGCTCATTCACACTGCGTTGTTGTTGTTAGGGTTGGGGTTCGCGTGTCAAACCGAACTTTTTATTGACCTCATCATCAGTCGAATTTAACGGCTGAGGAACTCTTGTAGTTCCTGAACTCTTTGATTCCTGGTTTGATGGGAAACAGCCTTTAGTAATTGAGGGAGAGTTCGCTGCATGCAGAGAAAAATGAGCATTTTCCCAAACAAAGCGCACGGCTCTGTTTAAATGACATGTTGCTGCCGAGCAACGGAAAACGCAATTAAAGACAAATCACTTTGCCAAACAATGCTCAGATTTGTAGTCACCCTCAGCAAACTGCTCTCTCATGTCGTTCCTACACAGAAACTCGGAGCATCTAATTACCACCCACAGCCCGTCGCAACCGCCGCAGCGTCTGATTGACCGTCAAACTGTCCTCCGCTGCAGCTTCGACCTTTGGCCTGGCAATGAAACAAACACTGTGTGTGTGTGTGTGTGTGTGTGTGTGTGTGTGTGTGTGTGTGTGTGTGTGTGTGTGTGTGTGTGTGTGTGTGTGTGTGTGTGTGTGTGTGTGCGTGCGTGCTTTTGTTTTAAAGAAGACTAAATTGGAAGGTGAGCGCCGGGAGCAAATTAGAGAAAATTGCACCTGATGAGTCCAGAGAGAAGATCTGAGGGAGTCTCTGATCGCTGATTATCCAGGAGAGGAAAAACATCTGAGCTTGGCTCAGAGAAGCTGGTGATTTCAAGGAAACACACACAAACACTCACACACACACACACACACACACACACACACACACACACACACACACACACACACAAAACCAAAAACAGAAGGCATTTATATAAACCGTCTTGTTCGCTCTCTTCTCCAGAACCACATGAGAAGATGGAAATCTGGTCCATCTCTGTGCATGAGACAAATCTCTGAAACACAAAGCATAAACTGACTCAAAGCAGCCTAGCCTAGCAGTAGCCTAGCAGTAGCCTAGCAGTAGCCTAGCAGTAGCCTAGCAGTAGCCTAGCGGTAGGCTAGCAGTAGCCTAGCGGTAGGCTAGCAGTAGCCTAGCTAGCAAGCTACAGACGACCCATAAAGTAGCTCTCTGTGCAGGAGTGGCCGGACATCCCACAATAATCCGGCTGACAAGCAGGGGCGGGGCTTGAGGACAGGCAGTTGCTTGGAGCCCCCGGCCACTAGGGGGGCCCCGGCCACTTATTTACAACAGCGATTATTGATAGGCCTGGGCTTTCAGGGACCTCTGTTGGTCCCTGGACCTCACTTTGAGAACCACTAATCTATTTTTTCAGTATTCATCTCAAATGTCCCGGATTGTGCATTTATGTGTGCAAAAACCAAATTTTTGCAGCATGCACGGGTGGGGGCCCCAGGGATTTCTTGCTTGGAGCCCCAAAGACCCAAGCGACGCCACTGCTGACGAGGGCTCAGGGCAGTGAAATCAGCAAAGCACAGCAGCGAGCAATGTGAGTAATTTACAGTTACATGACAGCATAATCGTGTGCGCTCATCAAATTCCTCCAAGTCGGCCGCACATGAACATAAACCTAATGGCCGCAGAAATGCATCTTTCCAGGCGACGTCATCCCTCACCGTGCAGCCTCATCCTTATCTGCTCTCGACCCTCGTTCTACACATTTAACAGCCTCGTTAGACGTTCTGACGAGTCTGGCCTCGTCCTGTTAGTTCATAGAAAGACAGCGTTCATGAGGTCGTAACACAAAAGAAACCTGCTCCAAGCTTCTTAGCAGGGAAACCCGCTCTGCTGTTCAAAGCTCATGTTGAATAAACAAAGATGTTCTGAGATGTTGATAAATTAGTCAGTTTTCATCACCGTGTACCATTAAAAAATACAAGCTGTGTTTCTCACTGTGGATGAAAATCACTGCAGACGGCGTTTAGCTGGATGACATATTTCTTCGGTATGAAAAGTTAAAAAGGGAAAATCCATGAATATATTTAACAGAGGGACTCGCAGGGACAGAGCTCACTGCGACTTTTGTCTTCTGGTTGTAAATATGCGCGGTTAACCACTGGAATCTCAGCTCGGGCTGGGTTTAAGCGCTGAGGCCACATGTCATGTCATTTAATCAGCGCAGTGACACTCACAGCGAGGAGCGACGACACAAATTAAGAAATACACCGAGATGAAGATGCTCGTTAGATCTGCCTCGTATATATCCTGACAGAGAAATTAGTAGACGTTTGTTGTCATGTGACGGCTTTGACTTCGTGCTGCTGCAGACTTTCTTTCTCAGGGCTTGTTGAGTTTATGTGGTTTCACTTATTAAACTGGTTTTGAAGGAGCAGACTGCCGCGTATTGTATTACATTTCTCATTTAAATGTTGAGCAAAACTAGAGAGAGAGCAGACAAACATGCATTTAGTGGTGCAAGCTGCTCAGCACATGCAGGATGTGTTGCATGTTTCAGGCTGAAGCTTCTGTTCTCACCACTGAGAGTTCAGTTTTCAGTTCGTTGCAGCACCAAAAATGTCAAAAATGAAATCAGGAAATGTTCTTTAAATGTTTCAAAAAAAGTCGTTGACCATAAAAGCTGTTAAAAATATCAACAAATGAACTGGATGCTTCATATTTCAACCACATACAGCTTTCAGGATCAGGTTTCGTGGTCAAAACATCTGCAGTTCATTAAAGTACACAAACAAACAAAGAACTTATGTTTACTTTCAGTGTAAGTCTGAGATTTATCTGAATTCTTGAGGCTTAATAAAGGTGTTCGATGTATTTTCTTCCTCATAAAACATTTGACTGAATCCCCCGTTAACATACATGTTCACTGGCTTCTTCTTCCTGCTGTTTGCTGACACATTAATTAAGTTTCTCGGCACATTACTGCCACCTGTAGGCCAGAGGAAGAGTGCAAAACCTGCGTGTACCTTAACAATACAGCAGCCCGCTCTCAAAAACATCACCAGTAACGTTACTAATGGCAAAAACTAAAGAACTAAAGAAGCTTTAACCCTTAAATGTGGGTGTTTTTAGTCTTTAGTATCCCAGTACTTACATACTTATATACAGTAATAATTAAGCAGCAATAATAAGAGAAATATATATTAGCCATCATTTAAAGACATCAGAATTTAATATTTTTGTAATTAATTAATATCTTTCAGCGTCTTTTTGAGCAGCAAATCCTCTTTCCAGCCATTAAATGAGACAGAGCTGATTTCTTTATGAAGAATATTCATGAAGTTTGGGGATAAGAGCCAGTTTTGTTTTCCTCAAGCTGAAACATCTGAAAGAACATGGTTTCCTACAAATAAAGGAATACAAATACATTGAGCTTGACCTCAGAAACAGCTGTCTCCACTTATTTTGTACATGTCGGACGTTCAAACTTTCCAATACTCTGAGCAGTTTGAGGACTCCTTAAGGATCCCCTTTCGCCCGCTCCGTCCACCTTAAAAACACTTTTTTTTTGATGTGGGATGTGTAAATGTCGATGTGCATGAACACACACGCGTGCACGTGGACGTGTGCTGCATGTTTACGTGCGTCTTCCTGTCTGATGCTGATTGAAGTGGATGAGTTGAGACTTTTCTTTCAGAGAGGATCAAACCTCGGGGATTTAAACCCCCCCCCCCTCTCTCTCTCTGCTGTGTGTCTCTATGTCGCTCACCCCCTCCCTCCCTCTCTGCTCTCTAATCGCCGTGTTGCGGTGACGCTTTCTCCTCCTTCTCTTCTCCTCTCTGGGCTCTATATAAGTGTGGATGACTGGTTTGTGTTTCAGACTGACAGAAGGAATGAACGCAAACCTTTCGGACGTACGGCGCAGAGGGCCGCCATGACCCCTGCGGTGACCCCGAAGAAGAGACCCCCACCTCCCCCACACTGCTAATTATTGGTCGGTGTGCAGCATCTACAGGTGAGCTGTTGAACTCAGGTACAGAGTTTCTCCGCTTAGCTTATTTCTCTCATTTTTATCAGGCCGAAAAATTCAAGTTTGACTTCTGAGCAGCTTTTGTTTTGCTGCACAAAGAGGAAAATAAAGTGTATTTTTAAACCCTGAGGGAGGCGGTAACCCTGGGTGTTACAACATGGTTTGAGCGTCTGTTTTGGGTGATGCAGGAAGGGGAAGGAGGGGGGAGCGCCCTGTCATGCCAGGAATGTTGGCTGACTGCGAACAATACCCTCACAGTAGAGAAAGTTTCTCTAATTTAGAAATCAGACACACAGCAGCACGTTTTGAAGCCGCTGAGTGGCGTTTTCACCCAACAAGGACGAACGTCCTGCTAATGGAGACATGAAAGGTCCCATTTAGGTGGAGTTTCAGTCATTTAGCAGATGCTCTGACTCATAATGACTTGCAGTAAACAGTCAGCAAAGCCGACAACACGGGAGGTCACGGTTTTCGAGGAGCGTCAGCGAGAGCAGCTGGATCAAAGTTCATCGGTCGGCTATAAAAAGTTCTGCTCTGTTTATGGGAGCGTGTTGTTTTCCAGTCTGCCCTCCACAGACAGTCACAGGGTTAACATGTCTGGGGTTAAAGATCAAAAGCTGAAGCTGGGAGTCTTGATTGGCTGATGGGATTGTGCATTAAGCCGTGCAGTTAATCTGAAGGATGCCTCAGGTGCTTCGTTCAGGGATTCTGGTGACTGATGCGAGGAGAAAGTCTTCCATTAAAGAGATTTATCACAACGTCTTATACAAATATGGAGAATCAGATCAGGTTTTATAGTTGATCATCACTTTACATGATAAGAAGACGTCAGAGTGGAGCACTGTGGTCATTTTGGTCGCACTTTAATGATCCCTATAGGGAACAAGAAACGTTACAAAATAGTATAAAATGCCACAAAAGTGCCTGAATTTATGAAAACAAGCAACATATCAATATTTGTCAATAACTGTTAACCAGCTTTAGTCTCTGAGCCCTTTCAATAACTCATTGATTGACTCTTGAGCCAGATCACCATCTCAGTTTGTTTTTAATGACTCTCAAATACTGATTTTGGAATCTGTCCATACATCCGGCATTGTCGGAGCAGCAGCACTCACAGCTGAAAATCTTTTTGACGTCAAAGATGAAAATCTTATAATAACATGCTTGAAAACTCTTCGATGAAACATTTCATTGTCTCCGCTGATAAAAGATCTTTCTCCATCGTCCTCCTTTAAAGTGACGTCACTGCGTCACGTGACCTCTCCATCCTCAACGGCGGCCAAACTAACCAACAGGATGAATAAACAAAGGCAGTCAAGGTCACGTAGCTCCCTTTGAAAAACGCCAGATTCGGCATAGAAAGAAGTTTTCCTGCCTCCCTTTCATGATGTTCATCTCCATCATCTCTGTCTCCTCTCTTCCTCTGAGATCATCCATCTGTTTTCTCCATCTGACAAATCCACCGTAACCTCACCAATCGCCTTCGCCCTGGCAGAACAACTCCTGGAGCCTCGGTGCTCACCAGGCGCTGTCATTAGCTCTGGCTCCGCTGAGTGGAAAGATTTCAGCCCTGGTGGTTCTTGTTCTCCAGCTTTTGTTTTCAGGCTCTCGTGTGAGGAACGTGAATCATGACCACATTCGGGTTCCCTTTGCTCTGGTTAACATGGTTCGACCAGCTTCGTGTCACTGTGGAAAGTCCTGCTGCGGAGTCACGTTACGGACATGATGGAGATGACGAGCTACAGTCCAGTTTGGATATTCATGGTTGATTTTCAGCTGAAGTATTACATGGGCTAAGCTGTATGATGAAGCCATGATGTGACGGGATTAACTGTTGTATAAAGTCTTTAACATGCTCATTAGGCTGAAATCAAAGCTCCTGCAGGACAGCTGAACTGTCCTCAGATATGATGTTTTCATGGTATGAAGATGAAATCCAGGACTTTTTCTTTTTGTTAGCTAGCAGAGGATCCTGCTGACGATACTGTCAGTCATTTGGTTCATCCAGAACTTTGGTCAAGAGCAACAATTCAGGGTGACAAGAGGACGAATCCTAATGATTTTGGTGACAAAATGCAACACACATTGAAAGTCATGATGTCCTGATCCTGACTAGGAATGTGATAAGGGCAGCAAGATAAGAGGTAGAACAGTCATCTACCTATCAGGAGGTCGGTGGTTTGATACCAAGCATCCTTGGGCAAGATACTGAACCCCAAAACTGCCTCCGATACTGTGCCATCGGCGTGTGAATTCATATGTACGTTGCTTTGGATAAAAAAGCAATTGCGGCTTTTCTCCATCAGCAGTGCTGTTAGTGTATCAGCCTACGTAGAAATAAACAGGCACGAGTGTTCTGACACTTCATAACACCAATGGGACAAAATACCCAGGAAAATTCAAAGTGAGGTGTGATAAATGTCCCAATCCTGCTCCCCAGAGGATGAACCCTTTGGATTTTAATGACCCCCATGACCTAAGATTCACTGAATCACCAGGATGTTGCCTGTAGGACTGCAGACTGTTAAAGCTTCAGTAGGAAAAGAGAGAGCTGATTGGGGAGTCTCATTTCCAGGTCGTCAAATACTGACGCTTTGGGTCCGGTCGCCAACCAAAACCTTTGTTAAGCGATGACCTGGAAACTGGACCCAAAGCGTCGGTATTGGACGACCTGGAAATGAGACTCAACAATCAACAGCTTTTATCCAGAATCGCTTCCCACACCTTTCAGGGTAAAACACAACACTGAATCTGTGTCGTTACCATGCTGAGGCCATCGACTGACGTGATTATCCACTGGCCAGAACAAGACTACAACAATTTTAATTCTAATCAATCGCTTATTTTATAAATGATGGCATCAAAACGCTAATTGTCTCTGGTTGGAGCTTCTCCAAAGTGAGGATCTGCTGCTCTCCTTCGTCTTATATCTAAAACAAGACATTTGAGGATGTCACCTTGAACTTACGGAGCTTGTGATGGACGTGACATCTTATGGAATGACTTAATATTATTCTATCGATTATTCAATACCACAAAGGATTGGTTTATATACAATTAGTTGCAGCCACAGATCTTTTATCTGTCATGTGTTCTACATGTCCTGCACGAAGCCTGAGTCTTGTTAATGGAGCCTGTTTAATAAGTTTCGTTTAAAGTGGAAAAGATCTGATGTTGTGCTTTATGCTGTGAGGTCACGCTCTATAACCGAACAAAGAGCACCATTGTTCTTCTATGGTTTCTTTATGCGTCTGCTTCATTAGGACCATTTCATGGTCATTCTTTGTTACATGCTGATTTTAGCTAACGTGGTAAGACGAAGAAACAGGGATGGACTTGGGCCGACTTAGAGTGTTTGCTGTAAATTGGAATGATTTGGAACAATGCTGCAGGGAATTCTCCATGTTTGATGAAATAAACTAACAACAGTGAATTCCTATAGAGTTGACAGCATGGTATCCACTCATGATTTGTATGTACAGCTCGAGAGTTCTGCTAATTTACAGACAGCAGCATGAAACGTTCAGTGCTGTCATGGCGTTCAAAGCAGTCAGAATGAGACTCAGAGTGAGTAGTATTGTGACTTGGTGACGACAGGTTGGGGTTGGAACATATTTTCATGGCAGATGGCGTATACGAGGGAATCTGCTAATCTGGCTCCTGCTCCTCGGCCCTCCATCGGAGGTTCGGCTGGATTCCCAAACATCAAACTGAGGACATGCTTCTTGCTCTCCTGGCATCTCTGAATGTGCTCAGAGCGTTCTCGCCTTTCCATCCCCTCAGAAGTGCCTCCATCAGACTGTGCTTCATTTACTTCTGAGCTCAATGTGCTTTCTTTGGGCATGAAATTAACTCATGATCCAGGAGCAGCTGCAGAGAAATGAGCTCCTCGGGTTGCTGAAGTTGTTGAGGTCGTACGGCAGCGCACTGAGACCAAAGATAAAAGCTGGCGTTGCTTCAGTCCTCGTGTGAAAACACAGATAAGAAATCATGAACTTATCGGTCATCCAGTGTAACTTCCTCTTGACCTTTGCCCTTTGCGATCCGGTTCAGGGACGCTGCTGAGAAACGTCAGACACTGGCAACCATGGCTCCAATTCACCCCAATTTTCCAACAGAGACACTGAAAATTAGAGAGTCTCTTTCTTGTTTTTGTTGAATGAGTGGAGCCATTCCACAAGAACCACAGACATCAACAAACTCTTATCTTAATCGATGCCAGACTGTCCCGTGGCTCCAAACTCCTCTGGATAAAAAAATCACTTTGACGCAAAGCCAAACTTTAAACATGAACTCCAATACGTTTAATCTGAGGCTGCTCTCGAGTCGACCAGCAGGCATTTAGGCTCGATCCAGGTCAGCCTCTGAGGTGGACCCAGGCGGTGGTTTCACGGCAGGTATTTGTGCCTGTGATGAACTCAGGCTCCTTTGATCTGACCAGTTTGAGCCTCACTTTGAATCCTCACCAGGAGACCGTCCTCACATGAAACTCACACAGCATTGGTGTCATTTGTTCGAGCACTTTGACGACCAAGGTTTTCCTCACGAGAAACCTCTTGTGGTCGGAGCTGAGACGATCGGTCGGTCAGACAGAAAATTAATCTGCCACGACTTTGACAATGGATTTACTGTTTCAGTCCGCCTGCGGTTTTGGACTTTTGGTCAGATAAATCAAGCAATTTGTAGACGTCACTTTTATGAGAAATTAATCTGGTGTTGACAGATTAATTCAAACTGAAAACTAGCTGTCTACACTGGACGCACTTCATTTGTGTTTTTAACTTTTATTTAACCAGGAAGTCCCTTGAGATTAAGAGCAAGGGAGACCTGGTCAAGATAGCACAACATTAAAATCTTCTGTCATCCTCCTGCGTAACAGATATGCTTCCATTTTAATCGATTCAGCTATCTTCACAGGCCACCTACAAGCTTTTGCGTCAGCTGCACTACGTAAAGAACTGTGCATGTACATATGCATGTCCTGAAGAAAAGATATAGATATGTTCTGTTAACAGATTTCCACGAGACGGTCAACTCAGAAATGCATCTGAAACAGATCTGGTGTAAGCAGCCTGTTGGGTGCAACACACACCACCAACACAACAACATTTAAGGGCACACGGTTTGATATTAACAGTGTGGTAACATCTAGCTGATCATGATAACTCACACATGTCTTGCATGTTGAGAGATATTATTACATAAACAGCGTTCCATGATGGTAACCACAGAGGACAGAGATCTGTCTCACCTTGACGTTGACCAACCAGGATCAGGATTTCAAGCTTGAAGACAAAAATCTGAAAGATCTGCTTTCTGCCAGACTTCACATGGAAGTGATTTCTGCTTGCGCTGAGAGCCATTATCCATCCATCCATCCATACGTTTACTGCAGCGCTGCAGTACAGTTGGCTTTGAAAAAGGAGCCGTCAAATTATTTCCAAACCTACGGGCAAAAACTGGCAGGGACACAAAGAAAAGAAAATATTTTGATTCGAAAAGAACGAATTTGTAATGCTTGGCAGGACTTCTAAAGAATACTACAGAATACATGTTTAAATGAACATGAAACTAAAACTTTTTGAAAAATAAATGCTGCAGATGTGTCGATTTTCATCTGTACTGTTGTCACAATGAGCTACAGATGATAAAGTGCTGCTAGCTTCAGACTGAACTGCTGAGTGCCAAACGCAGTATGATCTTTGTTCAACTGGATTAAGTTGTAATGACACTGTTATTACAACAAAACCAAACAGCTTTGTAGCCTCTGAAAAATGCCTAAATGTCTGGCAGTTTGACATCACAGTTTAGAAGAATACTTTTTTCCTTATATTGACATTTTTCAAAATGTTGGTGTGTGTCGCGAAGGGTGGATTTGAACTCAGGTGGTCGTTGATGTGGATTGTCGCTTAAGGATCAACAGGTACATGACATGAGACGTTCTGCGATCCTACGCTTTAACGATTCATAAGTGACTACTTTCCATGCTAACATGCTATCTTATATCTTTATAAGAGAAACACTTTCAATACACTTTAATTAATGATTACCTTATGCTAACGTTTTAGCACCCACAGTGTTAAACGAGAGTAGGCTCCAAAACTTTATTTTGTTTAAGACAGTTGATTGTATGCTAACATCCTAGCATATATGGTCGTTGATGATCGAAAGCTCTGCCATTAATGCTTTTGCACATTGTTAGATTATGGAGACAATAATCTCCAGATTAATCGATCATGAAAATAATCATTAGACGGTAGGCGTCATGCTAATGTGTTAGCATTCACACTGTTGTTGAAGTGACATGCTGGTGCTTTCATATGCTATGTTAAGTTTTAGGGTCCTGCTAACAAAGGAGAGCACTTTCTTTCCTTTAGTTCAGAATAGTGTGAAATTCTACATATTTGATTACATAATATTAATGTTTAAGATTATATTTAATAGTTAGCAGATGCAGTTTGGTGACAAAGGTGTGAACAAGTTTGTGATAAAAGTAAATGGTTTAATGACCAAAGGGTCAAACTATTAGATGTTATGCAGTTATTTTTGAATGTTACAACAAATAAGATTATTTCATAAAACTTCAGTAAAGTCAACCAGAGAGGTTAAAACCTGGTGTTCAGGTGCATGCACATGGCAGATAGGATCATAATTAAACCTTCAGATTTCACTGAACAACACAGAAAAACACTAGACTGAACTGCCAGAATTCAGGCATCTGAATGGTCTGTCTGCTCTCTGACTGGATGTCTGGTTCAGCCGGCTGTATACGGGACACAGAGACACAGCAAACACTGAGACGCTTGGCAGGGAAGCCTGTCATTATGGCCTGAGGCTTCAGCTCTGGTCAAAGGAGGACGAGATGTGGACAAGAAAGAAGCAGCGGTCTGTCCAATTGAAGTCCTCATTCCAGTGCCTGGGTGTCAACTGACTTCCTGTGACCTCTGACCTCTGGGTGCAATGGAAATGGGTCTAGAACTATTTATGCGTCTGAGCAGAACAACAGTCGGGAGATGAAAATGCAATGCTTTGGATTGTTTCTCTGACAAGTTAATCAAGGAGTACAACAGCAGATTTATTGCGCAGACTTCTGGAACGAGGTTGCTGAGAATGTAAATTTGGTCCTGAAGGTGGCACAGCTGGAAGGGTCATGGTGTCATTAAAATCTAAAGGGTCCATCAGCTGGGGAGCAGGAATGTGGTCAGGAAATATCTGTCTTGTAACTCTGGATTCTCTGAAAAGAATTGGGATCTCTCAGGAATTTTGAACAAAATTTCAACAGCAGCAAAATAAATGAGGATTTACTTTCTTACACGAGGCTTTGCAGGACGTCAGCATGCCGGATACATCCCAGATGTTCTCACAGACTCAAACATGGAAAAACTATTGGCTCATAAAATCAGATGTAAAAGCAAATGTTGAAGCTTTCATGATCCTCTAGTGTGCTGCAACTCAAACACTCAAACACTCACAAACAGAGAGAATAGTTAAACAGATGTTTATTTATATGACAGAAGCCGTGGATGACCGGTTTGGAGTAAATTCAGAGGAGCTGTTGAGCTCACCCAGCTGTGACTTCCATAAACTCAATGAACGGGACCAGTATAAAGACAGTCAAAGGTCGAACGAAGTTGAAGAGACTTCTGCAGATGGGCTGAAACACTTCATGCTGTCATTAAAGGCTTTGAGTTTAGAGCCTGTGCTGCTCATTCTGTCTGGCTGACAGCATCTCTGCAGGAGACATGACGCCACAGTGTCGACCAGCGGCAGCCCGCGTGGTATACGTCAAACATCCCATTCCTCAGTGTTCGCCCGTAAACTGAATTCTTGTCTTAAGACTTTCTTTAAAGAGCTCGAAGCCTTAACACTGCCCCTCAAATGCCTCACATTTCATAGTTTATTTTTATATATTACGTGTAAGTATTTTGTCCTGATGGAGGAAGATTTCCAACCAATCGGAACTGTTCTCTGCAGTCCTTGGACTGTGTGTCCATCTCATGATGTTTCATGGTAATCTGTCCGGTCAGTAGATGTGCTGGGAAAAGTGAAGATGGGATAAAGGCTGACATAAAATATTTGTCAGATACACATTGACATTATTGTTCCAGACTCTTCTTCTTCTACTGTAAAAATTGTCATGTCTTCAACATGACCTGGTGTGTCATCATTTCTCAAACTGATAAAATTTCAGGAGTTTGCTTAAACATGGAAAATGGACATGCTGTCTGTTGTCTCGCGCTAGGTCTTCCCACATGTCTGAAACAGCTGAAATATATCACCATTTCTCTCTCTCTCTCTGCAGGATGATTGACAGCTGCACCTTTTGAACCCCAGGATGCCTGTAGTGCCAGTGGGCGGGGCATCCTCCTCCCACCACATTGTACCTGTCGCCCTTATTTGCTCTTGGCTGCTCCTGCTGCTCCACGCCGCCTTTGGTCAGAAACCTGCCAGGCTGCCCTTGATTGGCCGGAAGCCCTTCATCGCTGCCTGGAACGCCCCGCTGGACATGTGCACCATCAAGTACAACATCACCACCAACGTCGAACGCCTGTTCCACATCTACGGGAGCCCACGTGCTAAATGGACAGGCCAGAACGTCACCATCTTTTACGCCAACCGGCTGGGCTACTACCCACACTACACGCCACAGGGCGTGGCTGTGCACGGCGGCCTGCCGCAGAACTGCAGCCTGGACCTGCATCTGTTCAAGGCCTACCAAGACATCAACCACTTCATCCCTGCAGAGGACTTCCGCGGCCTGGCCGTCATTGACTGGGAGCTCTGGCGGCCTCAATGGAGCCGTAACTGGCACAAGAAAGACATCTACCGGCGCAAGTCGAGGGAGCTGACTGCCAAGGCGTACGTCAACGTGACGGAGGCGCAGGTGGAGGAGCTAGCAAAGCGGCGCTTTGAGAAGAGCGCCAAGGCGTTCATGCAGAGGACTATCCAGCTGGGGATACGCCTTCGCCCCAACACCCTCTGGGGTTTCTACCTCTACCCTGATTGCCACAACTACAACCTTCATGAGCAGAACTACACGGGTTTCTGCCCCCTGCTGGAGAGGCTGAGGAACGATGAGCTGATGTGGCTGTGGAACAGCAGCACCGCGGTCTTCCCCTCTGTGGCCATCAGGAAAACTCACACCAACAGCATCAGCAACCTGCACTTCTCCCAGCACAGAGTCCGCGAGTCACTCCGCGTCGCCTCGCTTACCTCCAAGGAGTACGACCTCCCCACCTACGTGTACCTGAGGCTGGGCTACCGAGATGAGGCAATGGCCTTCCTCACCACAGTAAGAACACAGTTTACCACAACTATGTAGTACTTTTACTGTGAATTCAGTGTTAAGCACCTGATCTGCATACTCAGTTCTGGTTGGATGGTTACTTTCTACCTTCACCATTATTGGCATGCAACAAAACAGTTCACTTCCTGAGCGACGTGTTTCTGTACGTTGTCCAAGTCCTGTAGCTCATTATAGTTACATTATGTTGAATGAGGAACCTGAACCACGACCAAAATCCTTTCCCAGATCTTAACCAACAGTGGCTTTAGTCATCCAAATCATAGCGGTAATGGATCAGAAAACACTTATATGGATTGTTTTTCTAGGTTCCTAAAAAGCACATCAACATTAAAGCACATGTGGTTCTGATCGCTTTGTGCAGTTCAACCACAGCCACAGACAACATCAGCCCAACTAGTTTCACTCGTAATAATAGTGAAAACATTGCTGATTGTGATAACTCTGACGTAAGGTGGAAACATCCCTTGCAGAAACATGCAGTCACTCCTCCAGAGTGTCATTCAACTCTGTACCCAGATTCACTTTAATTGTTTTTACGTGGTAACAGTTGACCCACACCCACTTTGAAGCGACCCAGTCAAATCCAAAGGATCTGACTTTCTGAATTGCGCCGACTTCACTCACATTATTGAAGACGCTCCGATTCTTGTTTCACTGTGACTTAAAATTACAACTTCCGCGTCTGGGATTTGACTTGTCCGTTGACTAAAACACGTATCGTGTGTCCTTTACCAGTAACAATCATTTTGTTTCTTTTGTCTGCACAAAGACAAAAAGGAATGCAATGAATATGTTTTCATTTCAATGATGTCCCAACGAATGGCCTCACCTCAGCTCTGAGTGAAAAAACTGATTCCCATTCTGTTGAGAGTCATGCAGCCCTGCATTCAAGGTTCATACTCCAAAGTCTACGCGGCATCACCGGCACGAGCGACCGAGAGGTGAAGAGCAGGTGACGACCTGTCAGTAAAGGATGACTGCAACAGTCCAACAACTGTGTCACGAGTACAAAATACCAGTTTCCTGCATCACTTCAACTTCTCTGTCAACTTATCATCATTTTAGCTTCAGCCAACAACACACACACGACCAACATGATGATGTTAGCACATTAATACACTAATTGCAATTAACATCACAACTGAAGCAAAAGTCAACTTAGATTTGGTACAGTATTGACAACATGCTCACATCTATCCACCTGCTGCAGGTAAAGAAAGGTCGACAGGGAAGTTTAACTCAATATTAAGTGAAGTCATGGCAGCATTGATTAACCTGCAGCGTCACTCTGCCCACCCCCTCCACCTTTACAATGACAGGCGAGAGTTTGTAATGCCGGAAACTACAAGATAAACATCCAAACGCCATCCAAGTTGTAAGAAATCAGGTTTTGTTGTATTATTCTGATTTTTAATTGCGAGTGTCACACAGTGCAAATGAGATGAGGCTCGAAGAACACAAAGAGAAAGTCTCAACCTGTAATAGAGGCCGTTCCTTTAAAATAAGACAGTGAAGTGACTCCCAAACGTAAAATTTCTGCCATCTCTGTAACTCTGTTACAAGCAAGAGTCCTGTATTTAAAATTTTACTCACTCAAAAGTGCAAAAGTATTGGAATCACAATATACTTGAAGTACCGAAGGTGGAAATTCTCATTGTGCCGACTGGAACATTTCATTTAATACAGATTAATTAATAATTATTGCTAAATATATAGTTATAAATTGGATATACTCATATAAAGTACAAGTACCTTAGTTGATGTCCATCGCGGTCGTCTTTTCAGTTGTAGGAGTGTTATGAAGCTTCAGAAGCTCCGTATCAAACTAATCTAGCTTCTCTAAATGTTGATCAAAGATACTACAACATGCAACATCTCTGACATAAAGATGTACTTCTCTTCACATCATGGGCTGTTTGCTGACTGAAGGATTTTACTTTCGGAATTTATTGACTGCTGCCATCTAGTGGAGATCCGCATAAAAGCAGCTCAGAGTCACTGGATGCAGACCTGCAATGCTTTGGCCTCCTTCGCCTTCTGGCCTGCAGATTCATTGAAAATGATGATTATGTACTGAATGCTGTGTGATAGAAAAGATTCAAAAGCAGCTCATTTTTGTTTTGTCTGGTAATTTAACTTCTTGTACTTCCACTTCTCAACTGAGCGTTTCCTTCATGTTCGCGTCTTGTTGAATGTTTCAGCTGTGGCTGAAGCGTGTCAGATGATCATGTCTGTTAATGACGGAGGCAGACTGTGTGATGATGCCTGCACATGTGTGTTTCCTGCAGAAAGACTTGATCCACACCATCGGGGAGAGTGCTGCTCTGGGGGCTGCAGGATTCGTCATCTGGGGGGACCTGAACCTGACCTCGTCCAGGGTGGGTGTCCTTCGCCCCCAAAATCTTTACTGTCTCTTACGTTCTTCTTATTTGTGTAATTTGAGACAGATAAAGTCTGTCTGTGGACTCTCATGTGAATTTCTCCTCAAGCTTCTTCTCATTTTGGACTCCACAAAACCACAGCAGTAAATATAGTCAGACAATAGAAAGCTGACATCATGTGGTCTCTCTCTCTCTCTCTCTCTCTCTCTCTCTCTCTCTCTCTCTCTCTCTCTCTCTCTCTCTCTCTCTCTATATGCACATCTTTGCACAGCCTTTGTGAATCTGCAGCTGCCTTTTTTTTTTGAGAATATCTGTTAAATGCGATATAAAGTTAAGGGGTATACGTCATGTCTTGGAGGAGCTGGGAGACCACCTTGGACAGAATCTTCTTCTCTCTCTCTGCCAATTGCTGAACCCGCCTTTCCAGCTAGCTTGTAGAGCTTGTTAGCATCTCTCGGCCTCACGCTCCATCAAAGACTGGCTGCTATAGACCGGTAGAACATCTGCAGCATCTTCTTGCAGATGTTGAAGCATCTGAGCCTCTACTAAAACAACCGTTCCCTTCGCTGTTTGCTCATTTGGCACTGTTAAATATGTCAGTGTTGTGATGCATTCAGGCCTCCACGAGCCACCAAAGCCCAACATGACTGATCTGTGTCGTTTTGTTTCCACAGCATAACTGTACCAAGGTGAAAGCCTTCCTGAACCACCGCCTGGGCCAGTACATCACCAATGTGACGAAAGCTGCCGAGGTCTGCAGCGACTCCCTGTGCCAGGGGAACGGCCGCTGTGTCCGCCGGGACCCCCTCGCCCCCCATTACCTCCACCTGAGTGCCGAAAGCTACCACATCCGGCTCACCGTCGACGGAGACTTTGCCGTCACCGGGTGGCACTCGCAGCACGAGCTGCAGCTGCTGACTGAGAGGTTTCGCTGCCACTGCTACGAAGGCCACGAGGGCGAGCGCTGCGACAGCATCAACGAAGTGAGGGAGGACGACGGGCCTTGGGGGGACGAGGAGGAGGACAAAAAGAAGAAGCAGTGGACAGCATGGGAGGGCGAGCAGGGTGAACGGTGGGAGGGAGGGGAGAGCGTGGCACCGCTGACCACCTGCAGCCTTCACCTGATGCTGCTGATGCTCCTGTTGAACTTATTGTTAGTAACGACGGTCGTATGACGTATGAGAAAAGCAGGTGTTACCGGTCAGCACAGCTGTGTACAGATGTTGACGTCTTTGAATGGAGACAGACTGGACTTTGGATGGATGTGAAGGCAGGATGTTACTGTTTCACCCTCTTTTAAAGACTAAATGTTGTTTAGTATGACTGGATTTAGTGGATTTATCATTTTGACCTGGTTTCAGACCACTGAATCGTAGTTTGCAGGTATTTGATCATAAACCAAAGAATTGAATACATCGGAATTTTGACCTGATGGTGGCGCTGGAGAGAAAAATCAGGGGATCCCAAAGTGACTCCAGTTTATCCAGAAGTGGTCTTAAATATTTGAGCAAAATTTCATGGAAATGTATCTAACAGTAGGTGAGACGTTTAACTGAAAACCTCAAATGTCACCAGCAGGGCGGGTCCTCTGGGAACCATGAATGTTTGTGGACGGGCATGTTTTGCATCGCTCTCAGCTGTTACAGGAACTTCAGCTGATCAACACACTGATCGAGGTCGCTGCTGAGTGGAGGAGGAACGGCGATCAATGTGAAATGAAGCAGCCTTCTTCCTCTGACAGATGCTCTGTTGAAAGTAACACACTCCCTCCTGATGTTGGCACTTTACCGGACACAGAGGTTTGGTGGCGGCAGACAAAGGTTTGGTAAATTGCGATAGAGGCGAACTGTATTTGACTTCTGCAACACTCTGCACTGCTTCACTTGCCAACAACTGCATCACATCTTCCAGGAATGTTAATTAGTAAATGTCGACACTGTTGGACTGACTGACCATCGGCAAAGTGGAGGTTTGACGTGATGCCATGCAGCGCCCCTGCAGAGCCGAGGATCCCTCAGAGGGATGTTATTTTTAAAGCTTCCAGTGGAAACCAAAGGGTGCTAATGCTGCCACACAGCCACATGTAGGAAAATAATCACTAGCGTTGGACTCTCAGTCAGTGGTGTTTATGAAGACATGGGAATTGCCATTAGTTTATGTCTAATGGCTGAAACTTGTTTTTTTTATCTCAACAATAAGCTGGTATCTTACTTGACATTACACACAAAGTGTATATTTTTGTACTGTTACTTACATTATACTCAGCTTGCCAGGAAGCGCCATATTTGAGCCTGTTTGGATGCACATGTTGTAGGTGCTATTGGTTTCAAAGTATTTCTACATGGATATCAGTATAAGTACAGATGATTGGGTTTGCTTCTCAGTGTTTGCATGGTAATGCAGGGGCGGGGCATGCTGACAGGCAAGCCAGGCAGTTGCTTGGAGCCCCCGGTCACTAGGGGGGCCCGGCCACTTATTTACAACAACATTACTGATAGGCCTGGGCTTTCAGGGACCTCTGTTGGTCCCTGGACCTCACTTTGAGAACCACTAATCTATTTTTTCAGTATTCATCTCAAATGTCCCAGAAATTGTGCATTTATGTGTGCAAAAACCAAATTTTTGTGGCGTGCACGGGTGGGGTGGGGTGGGGTGGGGGATTTCTTGCTTGGAGCCCCAAGAGACCCGAGCAACGGCACTGCGGTAACGATGTTCCTTATGTCAGCTCAGAGGAATCACATCAAATGTTTTCAGCTTTTGATGAGATGGTGGACCAGGCAGTCATGTCTCTGTCTCTGCAGCTGATGGACGTGACTGTCGGCATGACGAAACACTGAACGGGTGTAACAGCCGACACATACTGTGTCTGAAAACATGACTCAGTGGCTCTCTGTGGTTCTTCTGTGTCTGACCAAAACTGGTGGTTTTCAGTTCAGATCGTTCCGTCGTTCCCCTCCAAAGTGAAACGCTATCAGAGCTAATCGTACTGGACTCATGTTGTGGAGGCGCATTGCAGACCAAAGTTCAGTCCAGTTTGGTGCCGAAGTCCTGCTGGACACGGTGGATGGCTGAGTGTACACATTAACCATGACTGCAGTCTTTCTTTCACCTTAACCAAGAAGTTTTCTTTACCTGAACTTTGCCAAACCTCAAGCATGAAATCGAAAATGAATCATTTTCAATCATTTTGGAAGACAATGCTCAGACAGGGCTCATATCGGCCGTTTTCGATGGCAGAGACAGATGTTGTGTTGATACGTAGTTTGGAAGACTTTTTCCGCTCCAGCTGAAATATTTCAAATGCGTCTTTAAATCGATTTATGCCACTGAGAGCAGGTCCGTTCCCACTTGTGTCCTTACACTGACTCTCTGAACACCTTTGAGTTCCTCCCAGTGAAAATCCAGAGCAGAGGTGGACCTGAAGCCTGAAGTCTGATGGTCTGAAGGTCGAGTTTCTGTAACTTTCTCCTTTACAGGAAGCTAAACATGTAGCATCCGTCACAAGTCTCCATAACACTGATCCTGGTTTAAACCGAACCAGAACGTTCATCTCAAACAAGCTTTCAGGTGAAGATCTGAAGGGTTTCACGTCACTCGTCATGATGCAGAAACTGACTCCTGCACTTACTGTTTTCTCTCAAGATTGTAAAGCATGTATGAAACAAGAACTATGCAACACATGAAAAGTGTCATTTGAATGTAATTGCACTGCAAATAAAGAGTTTTCTTCAGTACGCCTGCGTTTCTTCTCCTCTGTGCACAGAAAAGGAGGATTTCAGGGGAGCTGCTGGCAGCCATGTTGGAAAAGCTCTGCACGTACGATGGCGCCAGCACGGCTGCAGACTTTCAGTCTTCTTTGTAAAACAGATGGAAAGCATCCCTAAAACATCTTCAACTAAACCTGAAAGTCACTCACTCATGTTTTTACTTCCATAGTAACAAACCAGGAAACCTGAATCATCTACCAGCTGGTTTTTGTCCAAATTCTAAGGACTGAAAAGAGGAAGAGGTGTGGACGGAGAGATTACGTCCTCTACTTTGTAACAGACGATGACACGTGAAAAATATCACATCCGAAGTTTCATCTCGCCATAAAATTTGCTCCTGAAGTGTTTGAAGACTCTTTCAAAGGAGATCTAATTGGATAAAACGCTTCTTATCCAATCAGCAGCAGAATTAAGAGAGACGGAGGCCAGAAGACGGCTCCACCAGGTCCCATTACACTGAACAGAGACACCATCGCTGGACACTGAGTACAGGCTGAACTTATGAGCCACAAAGCAAGACGGTTTCCACTGGAACAGAGAGTTTTAACGGATGAAAAACTATTTTAGAACATGAGAAAATTATTATGCACAGGAAACAAAACACCATTAAACCAACGAGAAATAACGACTGAATTAACAGAAACTACCAAAACGTTATGAGCAACACTTTAACACAACAACAGCTCAGCGCAGACAGGGAGGCTAAGCTGAGGGCTCATTGTAGGTGACTGCACCTAAAACCCAGAGCTGCAGCTGCTCACTGTAAGGAGAAGCTTAATTCCAGACAAGCAGTTTTCAGTGTTGTCGTCCTTTTTTATTTATATATTATTTGCATTTTGTCAATGGTTTTACTCTATCATAAAGTTCACCCTCCTCTTCAGCAGTTAATGGACCGAACAGAACAGCTGAACCCTCAAATGCATCCTGTTATAAACTGAAGATGCAAAAAATTTGTTTTTAAGTAATTCAATAAAAGGCGCTTTATATTTGATGCCATCTGTTATCTTAAATGAATAACAAAGAAAATGCATTTCTTCACTTTTCTTTACTTCATCACAATAATTCTGGTCCTCTGCTTAAAGTTGTTTTTATCAATCAGATGTGTTTTTCTTCATCGTCATCGCTGACTGTGATATTTAACTGACTGCACTGATAATTTCTTCTCTGCTGTGTCAAATAGATGTGAATGAAATCAGCATGAATTTGTTAGAAAAAGTACACACAAATGTGTTAATATAAGTACAGTCATCTGAGCAAGACTCTGACCTCTGAACCCCGAACTCCCCCATGAGTCAGATAAGGATCGAGTGAAGAAACCATTTCCTCCGACAAATGAAGCAGTTAAAAACAGACGTCGAGAAGAAACAGAGAGCAGAACTTCACTGAAGAGAGCAGCAGGTAAGAGCTGACCGTCCCTTTATTTCATTAAAATGTATAAATACTGCGCAAGTATACGAAATATGTGTTTCACTGACTGCATCTGGTCCCATTAAAGACGTTATTGGATATATATATTAATGAAGTGGAAGCAGTCCTCTGAACATTTTGACCATTTGTTCTCAGTTTTAGAGTTTCTGCACATTTTTGAAGCAGCAGTTAAATTGATTTTGTGTTAAATCTGTCAAATTAATAATCAATTGACGATCTGCGTTCTGACTGTCGGGTGAAAACACCACAAAACATCTAGTCTTCAAAAAAAAAAACCAAAAAAACTCAGAAACCAACACCTCCAGTCTAGTTTATGCTTGTTAAATCTTTAGTTTTGTTCAGAATTCTTGTATTCAGAAAATATTCTTATCTAGTTTTTCTTTTTAATAACCAAAATGTTTCTGGAGATACTTGATTGTTTCATAAGACAGATGTGTCCAAAATGGCAGAGTCACATAAAAACACAATAAATTGATTTAAAATATCCTCATACAGCACAGTAACATGATAATAAACATGATAAATACATTTAATTTGCTTATTTGTGAGGGAAAAAGTTCATCGATGAACAGGAAGAAGAAAAACTGCAGATGAGTTTGAAAGCAGTTTCTAACCTGTTCTTGGTCAGAAGTTGAAAAGAGACTAAAGACGAAAATAGAATAAACGATTGTCTTTATGTGTAATTTATGTGATGATGTCCACAAAATACTCATGCATGTGTTGACAGCTGTGAGAGTTCCCACAGCACGAGCGCTGCTATGACCGTCATCTACAAACCAACCAACCACAGTGCAGCAGGAAATGTCTTTCGGCGCCACATCGGACGCATCCAAAGAAATAAACGACATAACACATCAGCATGCGTCCATCGGTAGAAATCAATCTTTCCATTGCAGCACAATTGATCATCAAACAATCTCTTAGTGATTGATTGAGGCAAAATTTAGCAACAAATCATCGCGGCTGTTGCTTCAACCCACAACTACAACCAACCAATCAGCACACGATACAGAACGACACAGAGCACCATGGGTGGCGTGATATTTCGTAAGGCTGCGTTTGAACGGAAACTTGAGGCACGCACAAACCGAAAAGATGGCGGGGTCCTGTTTTAAGGTAGTTCAATGTCCTAGAAGTGTCAGCGCTGCAGCAAAAGTTCGTTATTGATTTGCTGATGATGAGACTCTGTTCCCAAATTATTTTTTATGATTACATCATAGTGCCTCACATTGATATCGTACAGTGGGAGAGAGTTTATTAGACCCATCTCACCCAGTGTGACATCAAACAAACTTTATTAATGTTTTAGTAGCAGGACGAAACTTACATTTATACAGACCTCCATTTGCAGCTCCTTAAGTTAAAGTAGAGTCTGCAGCAGCATAGAGTCACTATCAGAGGGTTTTATTGTCCACTCCCTGTCCACACTGACAGGTTAGGGACAGCCCTTCATATGACAAACCCTCCATGTGAAGACAGAGGTGGACTGGACAGATCAATGGCGTCAGAGGTTAAACTGAGACTAAGCCTTTTTTGTTGTCTTTCCTCCATTTGTCCAGAGCCATTGTGATGGCCCCGCCCTTCCTGTCCTGCGTTGCCCTTTGTATCATTGGATCCATCACCACCATCCTCGCACTGCCGCCTACTGAGCCGCCACTGATCCATGACCACCCCTTTGTGGCCATATGGAATGCCCCAACCGACCAATGTCGAAAACTTCACATCCCACTGGACACGGCAGCTTTCCAGGCGGTGACCACACCCTCCGCAGTGTCAGGTCAGTTCCTCACCATCTTCTACGAGAACCGCCTTGGCCTCTACCCAAGAGTCAACATGGCTAAACGCAAGACCTACAGAGGCGGCGTCCCCCAGAACGGGAACCTGACAGAGCATCTGGCCAAGGCTCGGAACCAGATTGATCACTACATCTCCCAGGATTCCTCTCCTGGGCTGGCTGTCATCGACTGGGAGTCCTGGCGCCCCCTATGGGAACAGAACTGGGGATCAAAACGTATTTATCAGAAGCTGTCCATCTCTCACGCCCTGCATATGGCCCCGTTTCTATCATCAAAGAAGATTTGCGATCTGGCAAAGCAGCAGTTCCAGCAAGCCAGTCGACGCTTCATGGAGAAGACCATCAGCCTTGGCATCGGCGAGCGTCCCAGCCGTCGTTGGGGCTTCTACCTGTTCCCCGACTGCTACAACTACGGCTGGGACAAACCCGGCTACACGGGGAAATGCTCCCCACAGGCCCAGAAGCAGAACAACCAGTTGACGTGGTTGTGGGAGCGCAGCACCGCCCTCTTCCCCTCCATCTACCTGCATCAGAACCTGAGAAACTCCCCCCAGGCCAAGCTCTTTGTCCGCAACCGTGTCCAGGAGGCACTGAGGGTCGCCATGCTGCCAAAACGTCCATACACGATGCCGGTCTATGTCTACTCTAGGCCACTGTACCGGGACCAGACCCAGAACTTCCAGAGCCAGGTGAGCCAGTGTTACAACCCGCTGTGTACAGCCTGCCTCACTGATACTGCTCATGTTTGCAGGTCAGGTCCTAACGCCTGACCGATGGGTTATTCGAACCCTAAATGTTCTGCAACCAATGACGTTCTAGGTACACATTTTCATTGTGCACCACCATGTGGCACTGAACTAACTGACAAAGAAAATTGGTTGATTAAACAGGATTACCTGCCAGCAGGAAGTTTGTTGACGTTGACTTTAGAAATGACCTTTAGTAGAGCTGAAACAAATGAATCTGATCATTTGGAGCATGTCAAAACATGTCAAATATCCTGTTTTGCTTTGCCCACATTCAGGCGGACCTGGTGAGCACCATTGGAGAGTCTGCAGCTGTGGGAGCTTCAGGGGTCGTAATGTGGGGAGGAACCAAAGACTACAACAATGAGGTAACAACTACCAAGTCTTTTTTAATATTCATATACTGATGTGCATGTTAAAACAGTGATGGTAAACATCCCTTTTTTCTGTCTTCATTGTCACTGGGCTGCAGTGGAGGTACAGCGACACAAATTCTTGTAACTGTATGTCTGCAACCATGACTTGTCACAGGTCTGAAAACAGGAAGCCAGATGACCAGACTTTAATCAGCAAATAATCAGCCTTTGTTTCCTCTTTTAGGAGGAACTGACAGCTGTGACACTGCAGTGTTCGCTATCTCAACTGACAGACGTGACAGGCTTTTCTGCTTTTGTGTTATCTTTATTAGTTATTTGATCAATCCTCTTTGTTTTGTAGTACAATCCAACAGAAATTACAGGAAAAATATGTGGTGTTTATGACCGAGTTCACAGCCAAGCTACATGTAGCCGGCTTGCCTGTTGGTCAGTCCCTCCACCCCTTTGGTCCAGACTTCAATAACTCAACAACTATCAGATGGACAATGTTGAAATGCTGTACAGACATTTACGCCACATTTCCTATATTGTTTGCCCTTTTTTTAACTAAACTTAACCTGTAACTGACCTTTAATTCTGCCTTAATTTACCTGAGTCTCGCCTATTAACCCTTTAGGCTGCCTGTCAGTCTCTGTCCGAGTACCTGACGTCCACCTTCAACCCATACATCGCCAACGTGACGGCAGCCGCCATGCTCTGCAGCCAGGTCTTGTGCCAGGGGAAGGGCCGCTGCATCAGGAAGAACTACAACTCCACCCACTACCTGCACCTGAACCCCGCCAACTTCAGCATCCTGCGGGCTGAAAGGAAGTACGTAGCGATCGGTCGCCCCTCTGCTGCCGACCTGGACGCCTGGGCTGCAAACTTCACGTGCCAATGCTACGCTGGGTGGCGCTGTTCACCCAAACTGTTGAATCCAACCACAATCAAACTCATCTGGGTTTAATCTGTTTACTGTTTTCAGAGCTGCTGATCAGAATATGCAGTCATGAAAACAATTAAAATTACTTTCTGTAATTCAATGAGGTTATGAAACCAGCGACAACCCTGATTCCTAAAAAGTCTGAAGGCGGTGTAGAAGGAACGCTTCAGAAAACTGCTGTACTGAGAACCAAACTGAACCTTAATAAATGCTTTTCTGCACAAATATCCAGCTTTTTTGGTTTCATTGACAAACTGATCTACACTGAACAGAAGAGTCTCAGATAAGTTGTTTTGAAATTGTGTAAATACTGCTGTTTTAGTTGCTAAAATTGTCATTTAAACTAAATTTTTCATGCTAACTGTGAAAATCTGATATCGTTCTGCACATTTATGCATAAAACTACACCTTAGAAATTAGGGCTTAACTGGTTGTTACATGTAGGACCACACAGGAGTCAGACACAGGTCAAAACGCCCACGAGTCAAAACACCAACCACAGTCCAAACGACCCTGAGACAGAGACGAAGTCCAACAGCCAAAAGACTGTCCAAGTCAAAACAACAGTGTGACCAAGAAAAGCCTGGGTCAAAAACATCCAAACACACAGACGAGCCCAAAATGTCCACAAGTCTGAGACAAGCCTGAGTCCAAAATAGAAAATAACATCCTTAGACTGGACTCCAGTACTGTCCTCCTTCAGAACAGTCTGACATTGGTCACAACTTTGGATTTTCTGTCTGGATGTTGGAAGTGAGCTGCAAACACTAAAGCAACCTTCTTGTAAGAGAACCAGACCTTCATCACTGCAGACTTGTTGCAGCACGAAGAGCTCAGCTAGAATTAATACCATCAGTGATGGATCGTTTCCATTTAGGTGTGTCTGGAAAACAGCAAACACCATATCAACACCTTGGCACACCTGAATAAAGTGCAGTCATTATGATGCTGAAGTTTGTCTGCATGTGAGGATTTCAGAAAGGTCAATCTTTAGGGTAAGATGGGGTCACCTGCCAGGTGATGTCCCAGACGCATAGGGCCATGTATTTATACAGTTTATTACTGACAGCCTGAGGAGTGAGTTAAACATCTCTGTTAACAGTGGACAGGTTGTATGAACATGATGTATTAACCACCAAAAGTAAAGACGTGCTGGAGGGACGACCTGCAGCCTCCTTCAGGTAACTACTTCCCTCTAGCAGCAGGAAGCAGAAGCTAACAGTAAACGGAGCTACGCTGCTAATGCACGTCATGTCCACCTGAAATATATTTGCAGTTTTTCTGTGCAAAATTCCCCAAATTCAACCGTTTTTACACCTCCTGTTATTCTTCAGTAAGTTAATTGTGCAAAGACATGCAAGCCTCATTGTGAAGGTTGCTGACGGGAAGTAGCTGATTTTGGAACAAACCTGGTGGCTCAAGGCTTTTTTCCAGCTGTTCGGTTTGAGCCAGTATTAGGATGAGTAATTGTGTTTGTGTATATCATTATTACGTTATCTGTCGTGCTTAATTGCAGCGTAAGCAGCAGCCCTCAGTGGTTCTCTGTGATCGCATTAACTTGACTGCGGGCATTAAAAAGTAATCTGTATCTGTACAGATTATTCGGATAAAAGAACAAACATGTTACTGTCACGTGTAAGTGCAGAACGTATATGTCAGCCAGGTGTGAATGCGACCTGCACAGCCTGAGCACAAAGGTTCAAAGGTCAGCATCTCTTCCCAAGCAACTCCCTCCTCAGAGAAGGTAAAGGAAGTCGACCCCATGCAGCAGTCCCACTTTCCTCGAACGCACCATGTTTGCTGAAAGGCCAGCCAGGTGTAGACGCAAAGATCCATCATCCAGATACGGATCTCGCCTTAATTCCAGGTGTAAAAGGAGCCGAAAGGTGGCTGAGACGTTCACGTTTGCTCTGCGAGTGCAGCTCACGCATCAGCGCAGATGCTGAAGAGAAGCCAGCAGCTTCAAGCCAACGTCCACCATGTCTGTTCGCTCAGACCGCGTCCTCATTTGTGATCATTTTTACTGTTTTTAACTATTTTGTATTTTTGGTTTTTATGTGTGTTTGTGTCCCATTCAAACACAAGAGAAAATAACTCTCACAGTGACTTCATCAGGGTCCCACTGACTGTAGAGGTAAACCTCTTCCCTTTGTTAGACCCTCGTTAATTAAACCCACCTGAAAATCAGCAGCTATTAAACTGAGCTTTGGCTTTGACAGATGTTAACGATGATATGTGACGCAATCAGCCGAGCTTCTTCTTCATGTGATTCGTCATTCTGGTGATGAAATCCGGTAGATTTCCTTCAGCTCCGTACATTTCCAACCACAGCTGACCAAGTTCGAGCTCTGGCTGCATTCTTTGCGTGTCCGGACAGAAGCCTCACATATGAGCCGCGGTGTGTCCACACATTGTCCTCATCCCGGAGCTTCCTCAGATATCTCCCTCCAGGCGGGGAGGAGGGAGCTCGTCCTCGGCCTGGAACTCATCAGGACGTCCCAATAAATAACAGATCACTTCAGGCCTGCAAATCATTCTGCTGTGACAAGTTTCCACAAGTGTTCTGACTGTAATTGAAGCTCCTGCAACAGCTTATTTAAAGAGGAGCTATTTAGACTCCCAGAGGAGAGCAGGGTTAGTGTTTATGACTTACAGGTAATGGATTCACCACAGCGTGCAGCTTGGAAGGCGGGAAGTTGGACCTCCAGAGCAGGTTAGTGCTTTTTAATGAGCTCTCATTTAATTGTCTCATTTGGGCCAAAAGGTTTATTGGTGTTTCCTGAGAGTTTAGGGGAAGGGGTTCAGGTCGCCGGCAGCTGCAGCATCGTTTCTGCCTTGAAAAGAGTGTCATTACATTTATTAACGCTGAAATTACAGAAATCATAAAAGCGCAGAATGTAAGTTGCCCGCAGACAAAGCGGCTGTGGTTTCACATCAGATCCTCGTAAAGATACTGAAGCGAACGCTCAGCCAGTGCTTCAAAGAGCGAGCGCCGTCTCGTATGCAGTCAATCAGTCAGTACAGACAGCCGATCAGCCTGTAAAAACGCTCAAAGTGCAGGTGGGAAAGAGTTTTCAGGACCAGAGATGTGACTGCGAGACACTGCAGACAGCTCACTATTATTAGAAGTGAACTCTCTGTAGTGTCTGATTTCAAGTCTGTCTTTTTGTTTTTGGCTGAGCCTTCGATATCAGCAGAGATGTTGGCTGATGAGGAAAATGTAATATTTATATATAAACATATACATAAATGTTAAAATTACATGTTTTAAATCTAAATTCTAATTTGTGTGTTCTTATTGAAAATATCATCCATATGTAAACTCACTCATGATCACTCAGTGCCAGTGTTCGTCAGGACCCGGCGAATCTCTAACTTCCAATGTGCAATATTTCCTCTGTGCCATGGTGTAAACTTGAAAACACTACATACTGTTACACTCCCATATTTTACATTTCCCCATACTAGGTTTCTAGTTTCTGTATTGATCCTCGTTTATATTGTTTATATTTCTTGTTTGCTATTTAATGTCTTTTTACTGATGTCCTTTATTTTTTGCTATCCACTTTGCTGCTGAAATACTGGAAATTTTCCTACTGTGGGACTAATAAAGGAATGTCTTATCTTATCTTATCTTATCTTATCTTATCTTATCTTATCTTATCAAGTCAATGTACTCTGAAAAAGGGATTTCGACATAAATATGAATATGAAAGACAGCAGAAGACAAAATAAAAGTAACCATGCTGTCATGTTAAACTGGCAAAAGACATTTGTTTTTGCTTTTAAGTAGAATTATATTATTTATTATTATTGTTGTTGTTGTTATTTTTATACTGATATGATTTTATCTTATTTGTTTAATCCATTTAAAGATAGCAGTATATTAAAAAAATAAATTCTGAGGGGGTTTGACATCAAGAAATGTCGTAACAACGTGTTAACTTGTGAGCTTTATCGTCAATCTTCTCATTTAACTCGTGGAAAGAAAGCGAAAAAACAATTCCTTCCCAAAACTATTCGGAAAAGATGGGTCTTAACGCTGCACTAATCAATATTTTAAGTTAATCATGTGGTTCCTGGTAACATGAAAGGGTTTTTTTTAAACTGCGCTGTGATTATGGATGTTTTAATTCTAATTACATTTGATCATTTCCTGATATTTTCAAACAGCAGAGCTTGTTTTTTTTATCTTCTTTAATTCAAGCCGGGTTTTCTGTCTTTGGCCACACAGAATCTCCTGAGCTGGACATAAAGTGCCTTGCTCAAGAGCTCCACAGTCTAAGTCAGTGAGGGAGGGGAACATGTTGACACGCCAGCATTTTGGTTTGTATGGTTTGTTGCTGCCACGAACTAAAAGCAACAGCAAGCTGAAGCAGCTCGACGTTTACTGAGTCAGCCCTTCGTCTTCAGGTTATTAAAAACATAAATCAGCTCATGTGGAGCTCGATCAGATGTCACATGAAAACTTTCCAACTGCTCATTTCAACTTGAACTGGTGACACTCTGATCTGCTGAGCTGAAGAAAAATGGAATATGTGGTGGTTTACTAACTGTGTTACGCACAAAACATTCAGCCGATGCAGGAAATGTGAAAACTGGAGGTAAAATGACACTGAGGAAATGTGGATAAACGAGCAGAAAAGTTAGAAACAATAAGTATTACTGGTCAGCAAAGGTCCGGTGTGTCAGATTTAAGTGACTTTTTAGAGGCCAGGGTGAGGCGAGGTGTCAGAAATCTTTCATAGTTTTCCTTAAAGATAAAATAAGAGAATAAGATAAGATAAAATTTTATGGATCCCACACTGGGGAAAGTAAGTAGTATTAGTGTCACGTATTAAAAAGCAAAAACAGAAGGGTCAAGATCAGGGGGACACAGGATAAAACTGTGTACATGTACATGATTCTGAAAATAAAGATAACATATATCATTAAAAATGTAAAAAAAAAAAAAAAAAAAAAAAAAGTTTAAATAAATCAAATAATTTTAGAATGTAATTAAATTTTGTACTTCTATACGTTCTCTATTTGGCAGATGTGATTTAGCTCATCTTTTCAACCTTCTTTATTTTAAAATCAGTCAGTTATGTCTCCTTTTATAAATTCCTGCTTCTATTGTTGCTTTCTATTCTATTGTGATAATTTCCAATATATTGCAGGGAAGTCATACTTTTTCGCTTTTTTTTTCTGGGATGAATTAGAAGATTTAAGTTTGAGTCCAAAGACTCTGAGCAGGGATTTCAGTTTATTGCTGTTTCTCGTTGTTGAACCAGGTAAATTGCGTAACAGGTGTTGTCCTGTATCCAATGCTACAATCATGCCAATCTGGCAAGATTCCTACTTTTAACCTTTTTCCCGAAAGTTGTGGGTCTAAGAGCGTACAGCCATGGCAGCAGCTCTGTGACTTGAGCTAAATGCTAACATTAGCATGCTAACATGTTCCCAGTGGCCGTGCTAACATGCTTAGTGTTTCGTAGGTGTGATGTCAAATGCCAAAAATGTGCTTAATACTTGTGTACCACCAGTTTGTTTGTTGGTTTATTTTTGTTCCTTTTGAGGAGGACATTTATGGACCAGAAGAATAAAGGTGGAGTGAGCGCTGAAATCCATCTAAAGTTTACTCGCCTCCATGCAATGATGGTTTAACTCACTGTGACCTCATTTTTCATCGGTATGTTTCTATTTCCTCAGATTACTGTTTCAAGATGAACAAAGTCAAACCGCTCGAGGACAAACAGCATTTCGTCTTCATCTTCATCACCATCTTGGCCCTGCTGTGCTCAATCCAGGCCTCACCGAGGACAGACCCCCCCGTCCATCCCAGCCACCCCTTCCTGTTCATGTGGAATGCCCCGACTGAGCTGTGCGACATCCGCTTCGGCATGCCGCTCGACCTCTCCCACTTCCACTTTGTGAGCAGCACGTTGAGGACGGCGACCGACCAGAGCATCTCCATATTCTACACCGACCGCTTCGGCATCTTCCCCTACGTGGACGAGGACACCGGCGAAATGTACGACGAGGGCCTGCCGCAGCTGATAGACCTGCAGGAGCACCACGAGCTGGCCGAGGACGACATCGAGTACTACATCCCCACCGACCGGCCGGGCCTCGCCGTGCTTGACTTTGAGGAGTGGAGGCCGCAGTGGGTCCGAAACTGGGGCAGCAAAGACATCTATCGTCAGATTTCTATTGAAACTGTCCGGAAGAAGAACGCGTCATTGTCCGATGACGAGGCCGAGGAACGAGCGAAGATCGTGTTCGAGCGTGCAGCCAAAAGGTACTTCCTCCGATCCATCCGCATCGGGAAGAGGCTGAGGCCCAACAGGCTCTGGGGTTACTACCTCTACCCCGACTGCTACAACTACGACTACAACCAGGACATGGCGGGCTTCACCGGAGAGTGTCCTGCCATCGAGAAGGACAGGAACGACGAGCTGCTGTGGCTCTGGAGGGAGTCCACCGCACTCTTTCCATCCATCTACCTGGAGCTGGTGCTCAGAGACTCCATGCAGGCCCGGCGATACGTCCGGCATCGCATCCAGGAGGCCATGAGGGTGTCGACGCTCCCCAACAGCTCCTACTCCATCCCCGTCTACGCCTACATCCGCCCCGTGTACAAGGACAGCACCGACGACTACATGTCAGAGGTCAGACATACCTCTGACACAATGTTTGTTTTACACTATGTGTGTCTGTTTACTCATCTCTGATTGGCTGGCAGGTGCATGCTTTCTGAATTTAGACCTTGAGGTTTATCAAAGTGCAGGTAGCAGTCTGAGAGTTCGTGAAACACGGATAGAAATTCACTCCAATGGCCTAAAGGTTGGTTGTCATCAGGAAATGGGGCAATTATCATTAAAATTTGTGGTTAATTTAATTTTTTTTTTTCAAAGCTTTCAAACGTTGGTTCCTTTTGATTTTAACGTGTATTTCAGAGTGGAGCATGAAGGAGGATGTTTGCTGTTGTTTTGCAGTTCGACCTGGTGAACACCATTGGAGAAGCTGCTGCTCTGGGCGCCGCCGGCGTCGTTTCCTGGGGAGACATGAACGTCACAGACACAGAGGTAGACATGGCTTCATTCTCTGGTTTTCTCAGGATTCTCTTTCTTCTGTTTGCTCCTTCACTTTATAAGAACTTAATATCCTGCAGGACTCCTGCTTTGATGCTCGACGCCACCTGGAGCAGATCATGAACCCATACATCCTCAATGTCTCGACGGCAACACAGCTCTGCAGCACGGCTCTCTGCCAGGGCCGAGGTCGCTGCGTGAGGAAGCGCTGGGACGACGACGTCTTCCTCCACCTGGACTCCAGGCGTTACCGGATCCAGCGGCAGCGCCGCGGCGGCCCGCTGACCGTGAGCGGCGGCCTCTCGCAGGATGACATCAACTGGTTCGACCGCAACTTCGACTGCATGTGCTACAGCGAGGAGCCGTGCAGGTCTGTCCTGACGCTCAACGTCATCCAAGAGGCCGTCGGCACCACGAGGGGCCGCGGGGCTGAAAGACCCGACCCCGTCCTGCTGGTGCTGATCCTGCTGTGTCTGAAATACGTCCTGATGTGAACAGAAACAACACAACGTGACTCATGAGATACAGAACATGTGGCTGCAGGCACTTAAAGGATAATTCCACTGTTTTTTCAGCGTGTTCTTAAGTTTATTCTTTAGCTATTTGACTGTTTTTATCTGCATTTCCAATAAAGGTGTTTTTAATTCAGTTCAGCTAAATCTTTCATTCACACAATGTCTTTCAGAATATGAACAGAGCACAACGTAAACTATAATAACAAGAAAATAGTTTCCCACAATTAAAATGCAGGAGGCGCACTAAGGTATTAAAGTCTGGCTTGCATTGAAAGCGTAATTATTCTAATGATGGAAACTCCTCTTTGATTGGCTGTGAGGGCCGTGGGATTTCATCTTCAGCTGATCTTCTTTCAAAGCAGAGGACCATCTCAAATCTGCCCTTTAGGGGGCGCACTGAGGCAGACTGAGGCTGCAGTGGAGCGTCACCATCAGGATGGATAAAATGAAGTACAGACACACGGCCACTAGATGGCAGAGCAGCCTGACTGCAGGCAGTGAGGGGGCAGGAGGAGGAGGAGGATGAGGTGGGTCTGGATCTGGAGAAGAAGTCAGGAGCACTGACAGGAGTTCAGGCTTTTTAGTATGAAACTGTTTCACACTGCTGTTAAATTGACTGGTGGTGCTGTCAGATTAAACAGCGTTTACATGTAATCACAGTTTATTAGAAGATGTATTTGACTCACTGAGGAGCAGAGAGGAAAAGTCTTCATGCCGTCTGGATGATGATTCCTCTTCGTGTCTCTGAGCATCACCACATCACTAAAAGATAAAAAACCACGACTTCTGGTTCCTTAAACTGAGGAAAATCACCATCAGAGAAGATTCACAGAGGAAACAAACAAATCCAGAGACTAACTTTATCCCCCGAGACACAAACAAACCAGCTTCATGTTTGGATTTACTTTGTTTATTAAAGCTGTTGTTGATCAAAGAGCACCGAGGACGTCTGCACACTTTTCTGTTGTCAGAGGTCTGTTTGGACCAGGGATGAAGGATTTTGCATTACTTTAAACTATTACTACTTTTAAACATTACTTTTTCCACATTTGTTGACACAGAAGTGAGCTCGATTCTTCCTGTTTTGGCGTGCGTTTGCGGCTGCAGACAGCAGATATGGAGCCTGTTGTCCATTTTTATTTTAAATTTATTTGTGATGAAACACTTCGAAAAGATCTAGACTTTGTCTGACTGAAGATGAATCTGGCCAAAGTGCCAGAAAAGCAGACTGTAGAGCAGCCAGTAACTGATGGCACACTGAGGAGACTCTGGAAAACAAGCTAAAGAAAAGACGATGAGAAATGAATCCTCAGAGTTTGACGCTGTGTTCATGCCGGCTGTGTAACTCCATGTGTCACCGATCACGCCGACTGTGCTTCTGTTACTCGGCTGTCTGTCCTCCAGGCAGCGGGATTTTCTTCTGTTTTCAGTTCTGCTGTCAGAAACATTTTCCTCCTCCAGCGGCCGGCTGTGATTGCGTCTCTCTGCCGCTGTTTCTGATTTCACACAGCGAAGATCTGACTCCTGCACGCCGAGTCTGCAGCGGCACAGCGGACATGATTACTCTCATTTCATCTCAGCTCAGTTTCTGAAAAACTGCCAAACGTGTCGGCTCTCTGGAACAGACTGACGCTGAGAAAACATTTGGTTTCAGCCACCGAGGCTGCGACTGAAGCGAAGCTAACTGGGTAATGCTTTATTTTACAGGTCTGCTCCCAGAGGTTTCCTGAACAGAAGGATGTCATTTTAATAAATAACAGGAAAACTTGATTTTGACATGATTTATTTGAGTGTTAAGGCTGATTTATACTTCTGCCGTGAATCTTCATAGAGCCTCCAGCAGAGGCCTCTTCCATTTGAGCATTTATACTTGTGCCTGGTGTGTTCGTCATTCTGCAGTTACACCACCAAAACGCTAGGTGGCGGTAGGGTTTCTATGCTTTGACTGCTTCAAACAATGTCACCTGAAAGTGAGTGGATCACGCTGGAGTCGATAAATTTGTAAAACATTTTCTTTTACCGAAATTCCTGCGACGGATAAAGGATCAAGGACGTCGGAGTAGATGGTGTCCGACTATTGAAGCGACTGACGGTGAATATTCTGCGCTTTCTTTTGACACATTTCAGGTGTTTTCAGGTGTTGGCAGGTAGATTTGGTTCGTTGTCTGCAACCATTTCTCTTGTGTCAGTCTGCAGACTATGCGGAGGGACATCACTCAGACTGGCAATCGCTATTTGAGTTTTAGCTTCAGGTGGTTTGTAGCAGCTAGCGACAAGCCGGCACCACGTGGACCAATCACAGTTGTTGCTGTCTGCACGTCGGCCTATGGCGTTCTGAGATTTAACACAGACGTATAAATGAGGCTTTAGATGAGCAGACTGATACCACACTCATGTTTGTACAGTACATATGAGGCTACAGCTAGCAGCTTGTTAGCTTAGCTTAGCATAAAGACTGGAAACGTGACACTCTGCGACTGCGCAGGAAAACACACCCGGAAAATAAAACACATTCTGTCGGTGTGGAATGTGCAGCGCTCACTCGTCAAACACACACTCGTTGTTTCGTTGTGTGAATGAAAGGATTCCAGAAAACAGTGAGATTTTATGTCACAGCACATCATTCCACGTCCTCTCATCCATATTCAGGACTGGTCAGCATCAGCTGGTCTGACAGAAGAATCCAGTATGTGAGTGACGGAGCTGCTCTGATGAACAGCCGGTCTGTTCAGTTCTGCATGAATATTTCATGTCTGGGTCCTCTTCCTGGTTTCTGCGGGTTCGACAGAACGTCCTGTCGCTGAAAACAACGGTCAGCGCGGCTGCCGCCGTGCTGCACGAACAGTTTGGTTCGCTCTGACTGCAGTCATGCAGAGGCGTAGCGGTGCATGAACACAGCAGGTATGCACCTCCTAATCAATGCACGTCTTACAGCACAATATGAAGAAAATAAATCTGTAATATTAACAATAATAATTACAATAATAGAAAATGTGCTTTAAACACACCTCTGCCACAAATAACTGCTTGTGACAGATATTGTTCGTGTTGCTGAAACATTCACATCCAGACAATCAGGCAACGGATGAGCTGATTCATTCTAAACTGATTTAAACCCACATGCATACACCGTATAAATACAGTAAAGTCATATCTGCCTTTAAAAGTCTGGTATATTGTTCATCCTCCTAAAACTGTTATGAGCAGCTGTTATGTCACAGCTTGTGATGCTACGCAGATCAACTCGACAGACGTTTTCCTGAACAAACCAAACATAAAGGTTGTTCCCACCACTCACGCTAACTGTCCTGGCCTTTGACAGCCAGGACGGAGTATGAAAAATACTCTAGACAACACGCTGAACCACAGAATGAGGAAAAGGGTGCAGCGTTCAGGTGAGATCCTGCATGTGTAGCCACAGGTGGAACTGAGTGAACTATAGTTCCCTCAGCTGATGTGCTTTAAAAATGCTTTATGCAAACTGGCAGCAGCTGGACCTGAAGACTGATATTCAAGTCTTAATATATCTGCCAGCACCAACTGATCCAGACTGATCCAGACTGATCCAGACTGGACCAGGCCGGCCCTGCTGGGTCCCATCAGTCTGAATCCATAATCGTCTCTACAACCATTAGCTTTCCAGATTCCTCGTTAAGCCAAAGTGTTGCTCACGTGGAGTTTCACTGTTGGCCCAACAGCAGAGGTCAGGTCAGTGTCCCCCCCAGCCTCACAGTAAGAAATAAACAGCTCAGTATAAACACAACCCAGCAGCTGATTGCTCGCTGAACCTCAGCGTCTTCCTGGTGGAGCCGTCGCCCTCCGTGCTCTGGCAGCCTAGTCCAGCCTGGCCCGGCTCGGCTCGGCCCGGTCGTCCTCCTGCCTGTATAATCTGCTCTGTCAGATGGAAGCTGTCGTCCGGGGCGAATAAGAGCTTTATTGTCCTGGTTCTCCTCCTTTGTTGGGAATCGCAGCAACATTTCTAGGTCACCGGCTGCGACTGAACGCCCCGCTGCCCAAACTGATTCTTCAGTGAGGGAATTCAGCCTCTCCCCTCAGCCCCCTCCCCATATTTCACCCAGTACCGTCAGGGGGAACACAATTAGAAAGATGCTCTCGGCAACAACAGCCGGGCTGCGATCTGTCAAACGATTCCAGCTTCTGTTTTCTGTCAGAGCAGATACATTATGGATGCTGACTCAAACTGTTTGTCAAAAGGCTCTTTCATGGTGATAATTGGGCAGGCGGGCTCTCAGATCCTTCCCCCATTCACATTTCCATCCATCCATTATCTGCAAAAGCTTATTCTTTGCAGGGTCGTGGGGGGCTGGAGCCCAGCTGACATGGGGCGCGAGGCGGGGTGGACCCAGGACGGGTTCAACAACCGATTATGCTCGCATTCCCACCTACAGTACAGTCGATTTAAAGTCATCAATTAACTGACGGCGTGCTGGAGACCCCGAGGAGGACACGCAAACTCCACACAGAAAGGTCCGGCAGGGGTTTGAACCCTCGATCCTCCAACCACTGCACCCCCCATAGCAACCCCCATTTACATTTCTCCTCATAATCATCTTTAACCTTTCACCCTGATCTCTGTGAGGAGGATTAAGCTCACATTAATGTTCTCGTCTGAGGTTTGGACGATGCGATACGACCGTGACAGCTGAGAGTGTAACTCAACTCTGTTTTCACAGTATGTGTTTTAAAGTTTGAGCAGCTCAGGTGACGTTCACGAATTAGCACATTACATCCTGTTTGTTTAATCCCTAAAAAAGCATAAATGCAAAAACCCTGTTTTACTGTGGGTCAGATGTGGGTCGTTTTTATAATGCTGTTGCTGCAAATATCTGCAAAACTGTTCATTGGCTTCGGTTATACTTTGTGTTTAGTAGAAATTAGCAAACGTTAGCATGCTAACACGCTTAAGATGGTGAACATGGTAAACATTAAACCTTCGTAACATCAGCATGCCAGACATACCTCTGACACAATGTTTGTTTTACACTATGTGTGCTTGTTTACTCATCTCTGATTGGCTGGCAGGTGCATGCTTTCTGAATTTAGACCTTGAGGTTTATCAAAGTGCAGGTAGCAGTCTGAGAGTTCGTGAAACATGGATAGAAATTCACTCCAATGGCCTAAAGGTTGGTTGTCATCAGGAAATGGGGCAATTATCATTAAAAAGAGTGGTTAATTTATATTTTTTTTACCCTTTTCAAAGCTTTCAAACGTTGGTTCAACGTTGCCAGTATTGTCGTTGTGAAATGTTAGCATGCTGATGTTAGCGTTTAGCTGCTAGCATGGCTGTGAAGTCTTGGTCTTGATGCTCTCACGTCTCCTGTGATTTCTTTTGACAAGTTAATATTTCTGTGCCTTTGCAGCCAACAGCTCCACGAAAACAACGTCTCAGTTTGATCAGAAACCCTGAAACTCTGCGTCTCCTGTGGTGGAGCGGACCTTCGGAAACAGCCTGGAGTTCCTCTTCTTTGTCTTTTCTGGATGTGAGGCGACGCTTCACTCTGCAGACTTTCCGTTTGTTATGTGAATCATCAGCCTGGATGTGAAGAGCTCGTGGAGCTGCAGCAGACGCCTGGAGGGATTTTTTAGACTGAATCAGATCACTGCAGCTTTCTGACAGCAGCTGCAGTCGGCCCCCATTAAGACTCTTCACCCGGGGGGCTCGACGGGCTGCTGCAGTCAGAGCAGGTTAGCAGCGGAAACAGAGATAGAAGAAGAAGAAGAAGAAGTTGAGATTTTTCTTCTTTAGTCTGACAACAGCAGGAAATAAGGATGTGATGTTGCATCAGTCCAATACTTTGGTTCAGAGGAAGATTTCTTGACAACTTCTGGTCATAAAATGTGCCGTGGAGGATTCTTTCAGCAGATTTCACCTGCAGATTTACCTGCTGTGGTGTTTTCTGTCTTTATTTGTCATGAACTGACTGTTCTCTGGCATCTCTGGGAGGTTTTCTGTCGATGGGGTCCCAGTTTGCCACTCGTCACCTCTGGCATGTGGTGATGATGTGTGTGATGGACGGGTATAGTTCCTGTCTGCAGTCAGGTTTAGGTTTAGGTTAAGGACAGATTGTGGTTCTGGTTAAACGTTCACAATCACAGCGTGTTTTGTGATATTTCTTCATATTAAACCTCGACCACGCACAAACAAACATCAGCGTTTCTGCATCTTGCTACACTTGTTAATTAACATCACTTCATTACGTTTCTAGAAAACAGAATCTGGTTTCCTTCAAACACTACTGCAGATTAAATGCATGAATATGTAAATGTAATTTCTTGGCTGGCTGGGTCGTTTATTGGTGTTTGACACAAAACTCTGCTCCAAATAAACACAGTTACTGGTTTATTAGGTACATCAAGCTTAAACTAATGCAATCTAATAAAACAACCGTATGATTGTTTCAGAGGCAACAGTTTATGGTGCTACTGAACCTTTTTACATTTTAAGTTTCTGTTATTTAGTCACTGATGTAAATAAGGTGGACAAAATAATCAAAACCTGAAAACAACAACCGTCAGACAGTTTTACCAGAAACTGAACACTCGTTCATTAAAGTAGAATTTACTGTTGTGTTAGACTTATTTTTAGCTGGGTGTACCTAATAAACTGGCTCTAGTTGGACGGCAGCTGCCTGTCAGCTGGTATTCTGTCCAAAATGTGTCTCTTGATGTGAGCAGGAGCAGAAACACAAATCCAAACACATCGACTTGGCAGCCAGCTCTTATTTTATGACTGTTATGAATGTTTTATGGATGTTTAGACAGAAAAATTTATCTGAATCTGCACCGTCCAGGACAAGCGGTTTGGTTGCCGTGGAGGCCTGGCTCCCGTCCACCAATCAGGGGCCGCGATCCCGGCCCTCCCAGGACATCCGTCTCATTCCAGAACAGAGTCCTGGGAGCAGTTGGGAGAAGGTCAGTGAGCAGGCTGTTCAGCAGCGGAGCCTCAGTGTACCCGTTGCCCCATTGTCTCTAAATGAATGGGGATGTCTAATTACTGGAGCAGCGACTGGGGCCGCCAGCCTCGTCCACAAAAGACTCGAACACGCAGGTTTGGTGCCAGAGAGCAAATCAAAGCCAAACGGGTGATTAGAGAAGAATGTGGTTTACATATAAAGAGTCCCCTCTCGGTGATTCTGCGATGAACGCAATTAGAGAAGAATGATATGTAATTACCAAACGCTGAATGCTATGCTAATGAAAATTCAGTTTCATAACGTTTTATCTTAAATGATCGGGGAAAGGTGCTTCTCAAAGTTCAGCGTGGAATCTTATTTTTCTCATGCATCTGATTAAAGTGAGATATTGAGGTTCATGTATATCTGAGTTTCATGCTGGGTGCTGCACGAAATGTCCAAAAATCTGTCCAGTTCAACAGCTTTCATCTCTCTTTCGTGAATCCTGGTGATGCTCGACTGTCTGGTCAAAATTTCCTCTCGTCTGAAACATCAGTTCATGACAGCGTACCTCTAAAACTACTGATGCATCTCTGTGAACCTCAGCTGTGCTTTGAGATTAATGCTAATTGTAGTACAAGCTAACTGTTAAAACATTACAAATAAAAACGCTGGTATCTTAATGAATGCTAACATGCTTAATGTAAGCATCTTAAAAATACCAAACTGTTATCATGCTGAAATTAAAATGGCAGCATGTGAATATGAATCATTTGCCTGTCAACATACTCATGCTAAAGAGCCATAAACTTTTATTATTAGCTTAACAAGCCAAAAAGGCTAAGCATTAGTTCATAAATATGAACATGTTGCTATGCTAACTGTCTATATGCTAAAATATTAATGTGCTAAACATAAGGGGCTAAAGATTACAAATAAAATTCTTAGATCTTGATGCGCTAACATTAGCATATTAGCATGTTGATAAGTTAACGGTAAATATTACACATAAAATGCTGGCACATTAGCATTCTCATGCTATTGTACAAAATGTTACTTTCAGTTATTGGTGCAAACATGCTAAATGCTAAACATTAGTTTAACAATGTTAACATGCTAACACATAGGGATATTAGCATGCTAGCATGCTTACTGGATAAGCCAATAGGCCTTCAAATAAAGTGGGTGGATCAATATTTGGTAAAATTTGCATCCTGGACAGGGCAGCTGTCAGTCATAGGACATGCTAAATGTTACGTGCTAAAGGTCAAGAGGTCATCTACTTATTAAATACTATCTGCAGGCATGACAGCATGAAAACAGATTCATACTGGTTCACACTGTTCTTGTTGAGTGTTAACCTGAAAACAGCTGCACCAGAAACAGCATGTGATTGATTGACAGGAACAATCTGAAGCAGCAGCTCAGGTGTCCGTCAGCAGTTTACTGATGTACATGCTAACATGGCCGCCTGCTGCAGCTGCACGTCGACGCTCGAGCTGTTTACCAAACCGACGGTGAACAGGAAGTGCTCTTCAGAGGCCAGGCTGCACTGGATCAGACCAGGAACCATCAGTGACAACGTCTTCCAGTATAAATGAGTGGTACTGTCACACTGTTCGCTGTGACAGCCAGCTGAGAGGCAGACTCCCTCCGTCGTCATGACGACGGGAGGCGAGGACAATGGTGCGCTGTGTCCCCCCCCGACTGGGCAGCGACACTGATGACGAAACGATGGCGAGAGAGAAAAAAAAACTAAAACAGCTGAGATTTGTGCTGAGCCTGACGCAGCAAGTAAAGTGGAATCAGAGGAGGACAAGTGGGCTTTTGTTCTGGAGGTTTTTGACCAAATAAACTTCATTTAGAAAACAATTAGTCAAATAAACGATGTTCTTGCGTTGACTCGTCAATGCTGGCTGCTCTCTGTCCACACCTGGTGAAGGCTCAGCTGTTTGTGGACTGACTGTAACTGAGTGAGGACACGTCGTGTCGAGTCTTAACTGTACAAACAATGCGTCCTCTGTGTCCTCTGCATGGACGGTGATGGAGAGTCTCACTCTGCTTCTGTTTCACATTAAGATTACTTGCATCTATTTCTGACGTCAGACAATAAATTGGTACCAAAAAGTAAGAATTGTGAAGTCTGAGAGGTTTAAAATCCCATAAATGTTTCTCATAGACAGTTTTCCATGATTCACTTCTATGTCCTGATTAAATCATCAGAATAAAACAACAGCTGAGTTAGAAAATATGCGATTCTTTGATAAAATGTCAAAGGTGAAGCTCCCATGATGCATCAGTGAGAAACACCAAATCAAAGAGCTTGAATTTCTGCTACATGCGGTGCTAACGGAGGGTGGAAGCTAAAGATTAGTGTTGACAAAGCTAATAATTCAATCTGGAGACTTACTTTAGGTTCTGGGTTGGTTTGAATTTGGTTTTGAATCCTTTCGATTTGCACGTCTGACCGTCCTCTGTGGGGACGGCAGCAAAGGCTCATGGGTGCTGTCGTGTTCTAAGAAAACTGAAGCTGCTGTCCGTATGAACATGTCGGATCCTAAGTTCAGTAACATGAACATTTGTGCATCTGCTGCTGGAGGCCAATGGCTGCTAGCTAGAAACATGCTAGTGCTAGCCAGGATCCCATCTAGCTAGCTTCCAGCTGCTAACTGCCAGCTAGCATGCAGGCTCGGTCTGTATCCAACAACACGTTAGCACAGTTCACTCTAACAGTGTGTTTGTGGACTCCTGTCTGATGGTGACTGCAGAACACGTCTCGTTTGTGGAGCAGCTAACGTTATAGCTTCCGCCATTTTGGACTCTGCAGCCCCTCAAAGGTCACGTTATTCATGTGAGAATCCCGCAGTGTGAAGGGCGGGAAAATCTCCTGTTATTCTGACCTGAGAGCGTTCAAGCTTTATTCCAAAATGGCTATCCAAACTACGTAGCTACACCAGATTAGCTTCAATTAGCTAAATCTGCTATGTTTGTCAAAAGCTGAAGGCAGATACGAACAGACAGCGTAGCTCATTTTAAATTAGCTGAAGTGATTCTGTAAATGTTCATTTTACACTTTATTTAGATGCTACTCTCAGTGATGGAGCCACTTTATTTTGAGTTTAAAGACATCGTAGCGTTCGCTAACTGGAACCTCGCGGTCAGAAATCCCTGGTACCTCAGACCTGGACGCTGATGAAGGGTTTATCCCACCACTGCTCGTTGTGTCGACGCGAAGGCTGAACGGCGTGAACCTGCGTCATGGAAGAGATGTCTGCATGTCAAAGGTCACAACATAAAAAAAATCCACTGGAAAAACTGATGATGCTCCAAACAGCTCGCCCTAAAGATGAAGGTCTGACCTTGTTTCCTCCTCTTCAGGACCGTCGGTTGGAGTTCCTGCATGCCTGCTCTGTGAGACCACTGGACAAATACTGTAAATCAACTGTTCACAAACCTATTTTAAAATACTTTTTAATTAAAGTGACACTTCTCTTGTGGCTAAAAAAACATCAATTACTCTGTCATTACAGCCGCTGAGCAGAGCGCAGCTTCCTGCAGTCGAACACACTGATTCAGCAGAACGTCATCAGCAAACACGACACAGCATCGACGGACACCTTCCATATACGACTGTATGTTCAGACGCTCGCGCAAACAAAGAAAGCATCCAACAGGACAGAACGACAGGTGCTGACAGCGGCCAAGCTTGATCATCATCTTTCATCCCAACAAAATTTAAGCTAACACTTTATTTTAGGGGTCTGTAATTTCCCAGAAGCTGCTCTGAAATTACAGACCCGTAAAATAAAGTGTTTAATCATCCTGTAACTGCGGATGTCAAACCTCACGTTTGCAGACTGACGTCCGCTCTGTAACACACAGTGAACAAAGAGTGCAGATTCAGTACAAAGATGATGAGTTAATCAAAAATAACTAAACAAATAAACTCCATTGACTAAGACCGACTGTGTTCGTTTATGTATAAACTCTGTAAACAGTGAAAGGACAAACTGTCTTCAGTCATGTGTTCGACATTTTGGGGTCGATTCCGCTCAAGTTTTTTTAGAAAAACTCAGGAACTGACAGCCTGATGTGTCAACGAGTCCGCCAATCAACGACCCCGAGCGAGCTTGACCTTTGACCTCAGCAGTGCGTCCCCACTGCGGTGTAGGCCGCGGAGGTGGACGCCTCCCTGCGGATGGTGCTGAACGGCGACAGCTCCAGCTCGGTGGTGGTGCACTCGTTGTCGGCGTCGCCGGCGGCGGCGGCGGGGGAGCGCGGCGGGCCGCACTCGTCGCAGCAGCAGCAGCAGCAGTCCAGGAAGGCTCTGGTGAACGGCTGGCACAGGCAGAACAGCAGCACCGGCGTCCCTGCGGACTTACAGAAGAGCAGCAGCTGGCTGACCAGCTGCAGGATGTCCAGGGTCCTCGTGGGAATGCCGGCTGCCATGTAGACGCTGATGATGTTGCAGATGTTCTCCGGGATGATGCAGAAGCCGTAGAGGATGGCCAAAGCCACCACGGCGCAGTTCATCTGGCTCTCCAGCTGGATCTGCTTCTTGCTGCTGCGGACGCAGGCCCGCTCCGCGTGGCGGATCTTGCGGGCTGTGACCAGCGAGCTGCAGATGGTGAACAGCGTCGGCAGGCAGAAGTAGCAGCCGAAGTACCACCAGAGGCGCGCGCCGTCGTAGGTGAGGCCCAGCACGTAGAGCGTGTCCGGGAGGTCGGTGGAGATCCGGACCACGCAGCGTTCGCACGGCGTCACGTCCGGGGGGTCGCCGTCCTCGGTGACCAGCTGTCGGATGAGCAGCTCGGGCAGCGCCAGCAGCAGAGCGCCCACCCAGATGACGGCCAGCTTGGCCGTGGTGGACGCCCAGTTCTCGATCATCTCGTAGTACATCTGCACGTTGGTGGCGGCGCGGAAACGGTCGATGCAGAGAGCGCACAGCGTGAAGGTCGTGACCCCGAGAGAAGCCACCTGGAAGAGAGGAGCAGCGTCAGGTTACACGACGTTCAGGAAGTTCACACCTGAAACACTTTCACACCGAAATGTCAGACGACTGAAGATCAGAGACGCATGTTTGAGCCTTTTCTGCTCAGTTTCTGTTTGACCTTAAAGTGAACCCTGAAGACATGACAACACACACACACACACACACACACACACACACATCTGTTGTGTCTCAGCAGCTGTTTACACTTCACTGTGTGAGGGACGGAAAAACATCCACCCTCCTGATGTCACTTCCTGTCCAGCTGCTGCTCTTCTGCCAATCAGAACAATGAAACGTGTTTCTGCGGCTTGTTTTCGACGGCTGCTGAATTTCTCGTCACAACATCGAACTTCCTGATCTGAACAGTTTGTTCGTTTGTTGGCGCTCAAACTGCGGCGAGCGTGAAGTCACGATAACTAACGTCACATCGGGAAGAAGACGAAGCAAGATGGCGGAACTAAAACGGCTCGGGTCGAAGCTTCACGGCGGAAAACACGATGAAATATTATTTCATATTTTGACTTTTTTCACCTGATTTTCAAGAGTTTTCACGCAGGTTGAAAAAGCAGATAAACACAGAGCAGCGTCGGTCATGTGATGGTTGAATGTGCTCACTGACTCTTTAAAGATGAAGATGAGGCGTCCATCTTTGTTCTGTTTAACCTGCAACAGTCTGTGGAATTATGGGTAATGGGTAATGTTCTGTGTGTGTGTGTGTGTGTGTGTGTGTGTGTGTGTGTGTGTGTGTGTGTGTGTGTGTGATGGGGGTTGTCCCATCACAGCAGGCTCCAGTTTTAATCCTCTTGCTGTTTTGTGTGATTACGCTCCATTAAACAGTTAGTGAAGGCAGCAGGACTGATCTCAGATCTGCCTGAACCCTGACCTTTATTTTAATCTGTTTGGAAATGAATGAACGAATGAATGAATGAATGAAGTGCCAACGAAGAAGAAACTGACGTATCTAATCTTAACGCCTCGTTCACTGAAGTCAAAGGGATTTATTTTCCACTGTTTTTAATGGATTTGTTATTTCGTAAATATTTAATATGATCATCAATCTGTGTGAAAAACGACAGATTAGATGACAGGTGGTGACATCAGTGAAAATCTGTGATGTCATGTAGGTCATCATCTCAAACAAAGCGATCTGCTGCTGCTAAGAAGATTGAACTCCATAAACGTGACCTTTTGATTCCAGACTTCACAATAACAAAGACGCAACACGCTGACGTTTAAAATGTCGGACAGCTGATTTCAGACCTGTGACCTGCTCAGCATCGTCCACACTGACAGCCGGCAGAGGACGCGCAGCTGTGAGCTGCCTGGTCTGGTTTCAGACTGTCCTCCATACTTCAGTCAGTCAGGTGCAGTGCTGACGCTGGCTGATCAGGTCTGGTCAGGGGTCAGGGGTCAGGGGTCAGGCTCTGTGCAGACCAAACTTTAAGAGTTCTTTTCAAAAGCAGGAAAAACAGACCCAGAACAAAATGCTGAAACTCCACAGAAAGTCTGAACACATCCAGATCTAATCTCAGACAGATCGGGGGTCGGGGGGGTCGGGGGGGGGGGGGGGGGGGTCGTCTTTCTCTAATCTCAGTCTGAGAGACTCTCCATTAATCTCCGCTCTGATTGGGCCGCAGGACGTCTCACATGCAGCAGGTGCCGTCTTGTTTTCAGATTAAAGACTTCACATCAGGTGACGTTAAACCTGAATTAAAGCCGGGCGGCGGCCTGGAGGTGGATTCTGCTCCGGTGTGACGCGTTCACACAGACAGGAAAACAGGTTTCAGATTAACTGAAAACACAGTTCTGAAATTCAGCTTCAGAGCTGATAAATCTGATAGAATCATCAAATTAAGTGCATTGAAATCCTCCAGAAGAGCCTTTTTCTCTTCATTCATGCAGTGCTGGACTTGAATACTGTGTTCAGAGCCAATGTAACAAAAATCCATAAAACTTCACATAAACGGTTTCTTTCAAAGTCTTTTAAGTGCAAAAATCCTCCTTTGTGTTTCCTCGCTGAGCTGTGGGATTAGTCGCATGAAGAGGGAATCTGGAATTTAAATGCTGCAGAAGCTTCAAAATGAGCCTCGTCTGAACTTCAGAGGTGATTTTTATGCAGAGCGACGACTGCAAACGACGGACGAGGAATAATCAGAGCTCTCCCTTCAAAGAGGAACGAATGAGCTCCTCTGCACCGTCCACACTGTGAGCATTGACCAGCGCTAGAGGAAAAAGTATGAAAGGACAAGTACTTATTGGGCAGACAGAGAGCTTTTTTTTATTATATTATTGTAATATTATTACTGATGCTTTAACATGAGGGCAGCTGATGAAGGTGGAGCTCATTTGAACTACTTCAGACTGTTGGACACTTTAATCCACAGCATCATATTCAATAAACGTAAGGTTTATATGTCAAATAAACGTAATGGAGTAGAAGCAGAAAGTGGTGTGAAAAGAAAAGAAAGGAAATACAAGTACTTCAAACGTGTGTGTAAGTACAATGATTGATTTTTCAACAGGGTGGAACATATGTTTGATTTGATGTGAAGCTTCAGCAGAAGTCTTTTATAACATGCCGACACACTCTGAGACCAAACGCCGGTACCTCGCAGTGACTCTCTCTCAGGGACAGAAATGTCCTCCAGAGTCCCCGTCTTTGCAGCAGAGACACTGAGGCTGGCTGTCCACTATCCAGTCAGTCAGTGTCCCTGAACCTCACATCACGCTCGGTTATATTTTTGAAAAACACGCTGCCTCCCTCGACGTAATTAGAGAGTGTCGTTACTCTTTAAGACTGTAGCTGTAAAGAAAAGTGACCGTCCACCCACCACACCCTGTCTGTCCTCGTCTCTACAGAGGACGCACGACTTCCTGTCCTGACTCTAGCTGCTGGCACTAATGTCTGAGATGAGGCTTCAGTTAAATCACGTTGGTTTCTGCCAAAGTTAAAGTATTTTTAGTGCAAAGTTGTGTCTTTTGACCAGAAGAAGGCTGGACTCTGGAGAGTGTTTTTACTTTGGAGACACACTGACAGATCTGCTACAGGTACGAAGAGGAGGGACGACTCCAGACTTAAAGTCTGTCCTTTAATTCTGCGTTTGGGCTGTGAACTCTGGAGCTGTGGCATCTGGTTCAAAGCTGATCTGTGGACAGTGTGAGCTCCATATTTTCTCTCATACTCCAGAAACTGCACTCTGATCTGATGGTGAAACTTCCTACAAAATGACGTCATGCGTGATCCTCCATGCCTGTCACACCTGCTCTCACCTGTCATCTAACTCGTGCACATACAGTTTGTCATTTCCTGTTTCAGCAGCACCCGCCCCAGCACCAGAACCCACCCCGTCCCCTCTCACCTCCAGGTAGGGGATGATCCTGCACGAGAACTCCCCCAGCAGCCAGTTCTTGGTGAGCTCGTGGAACAGCACGAGCGGCAGGCAGAAGAAGATGATGATGAAATCCCAGAGCGCGAGGTTGGCCAGCAGCGAGTTGGAGATGCTCCTCATGTAGTAGTTGTGACACACGATGCACATGACCGACACGTTCCCGATGATGCCGACGCTGAAGATGATGGCGGCGGTGATCATGATCGCGTACGCTCCGTACGACTCCGCGGTGACCGGGTAGAACGGGTTCTTCACCTGCTTCCGTCTGGTCCGCGTGTCCACCGGCACGAACGGCGTGCTATCGGGGAAGTCCGGCACCGAGTACTCCTCCTCATAGTCACTGGTGTTGAATCCTAATGGGGTTTCGGCCTCTTGCTCCTGCGCCATGGCGGCGGGCAGAGCCGCGGCTCCGTCCTGCTGCGAGTCGGCTTTTGCGCTCCGTCTCCGCCGCCGGTGGTGTCTGGTCGTCCTGAGGCTACAGGCGCGTCCATACGGAGTTTGTTTAAGCACTTCTCCCGGCCTGCACCCACCGCTCCACGGCTCACCAGCCTTATTCACATCCGTGCGTAAAGCTTCGTCTCCAGGTACAGGTCGGATGCGCCGCGCTCCATTTTGCGCATCGTTTTTACGCACGGCACGCCGGGGTACCTGTGTCCCAAGTCGCTTAGGGAAAGACGGGTTTACAGTATCCAGCCACGAGGCCTGCGTCCCTCCTTTGTCCTCCCCGATGACTGTACGCCATCTCCGGCTCTGCGCATTCCTGTCAGCGGCGGCGGATTCATAATGAGGACTGAAAGTCGTCTTTGTTTGCTTCCAGTGGGACTGACTCGCGACGGCCTCGCTGCAGAGCCACAAACACAGTAACCTGGAGAATGGAAGCAGCATCGTGTGATTCTGTCTAACCCGTCAGATCGAACTGATGCGTTTTCCAAAATGATTGATCCATCCCTGGTTTCTGATAACAGTCCAAAAAGCGACAATCTTAACTTTATCCTGCCACCAAAGATCAGTTTCCCCTCATCTTTGCGCGCAAACGGCTCTCACGAAGTCTTTGGTTGTGCTGAAGAGGTGCACCTGTCCGGTTTGGGTGCGTCCCAGAGCGGCTCCAGTCTGGAGGCATCACCGAAGCCAGACCAAAAACCAGAGTGGAAAATGTCCTTTAACTGGGCTTGAAAAGGAAAACTGACCGTTCCGATCCTCCGCGGCTGAGGGTGGAGGTGGGGTGGTGTTCAGTCCCAGCCGGGGCAGGTCCACCTCCGTCCCAGGAAGTTTCTGCGCGCACAGCTGCTCCGGCGCGCCCGCAGCACGGGGAAGGAGGCGGTGAAACTCGGCCGGTGGAGACGTCGAGCTCCGTCTGAGAGAGTGAAGAGGACCCACGAGTAGTAGAAGGAGGAGGAGGAGGAGGAGGAGGAGGAGGAAGAGGAGGAATGCGGGAGGAGGAGGGAGTCATCTGTCAAAAACTGTAAAACACACCGATCTGTAATCTGTGCGGGATTATCGTGAGTCAGTTTTCTGATTTAAGAAATTTTTCTGATTTAACAGTTTTGGTCATTTTGATGAAGTGTTCAGTACCTCCACGTGGGAAAAGAGTTCAACCAGAAAAGAGGAAGGAAAGACGACCCTAAAACTAATGAAGAATTATTCACAATATAAAAAAATATCACTAATGGACTATTTTTGAACATGCACATGGTAAATTTGGATAATTAATACGGTGTTTTGTACTATTCCACAAAGATCGTGGAATTAAGTTTTCATTGTCAGGTTTTCATTTTAATTAAGTCGCCACTGGGCTTCCGTAAACTGTAGTTTTTAATTACACACAGACACATTTTGATGTTTAAGGAAATTAAGTACAGTAAACTATATTATATATATATTTCTGTATTATATAACTATATTCTATGAATGGATACAGACTCATTTAATTGTCCAAATACACCACAGAAAGTTTCTCCTGCTTCTGCTGTTTGGTGAAGAAATATTGTCTGTTTGAGTTCATGTCAGAACAAATATTGAGTTTTTGTGCCATCTAGTGTAGAGTCAGAGTATTACACCAGCACAAATCTGACCTGCAGCGTTAAAGGGTTTGTTTGGTTTGTGACTAATCCGCCTCCACTCTCAGATAAAACTGTCCCTGAATCAGTTTCTGAGGTTAATCTTGTGTTCGTTTGCTTCCACAGATTCTGCCCTGTGGCAGTACCTGCTTCAGTCAGCAGGTGTCGCTCACGGTGAGACCTGCTTCAGCCACCTCGCTCTGGTTTGGGACTTCAGAGGTTTCTCTCCTTCAGACGTCTACAGGTGAGAAACAGGTAAAGGCGACAACACAGACAAATCTGAGCTGTGGCTGGAGAAACAGATGAAAACATTAAATGTATTAAGTTTGCCAAAGTGATCACCTTTACATGAACACGTCCAGCGGATGGCAGCGTAACACCACAGATCAGCCCTGAAAACCTGAAGGACCTTTTTACTTCAACACGAAGGATTTAAAGTACTTATACTGCAGAAATCTGAGGAAGAGTTTCATGTTATTTCTGTAGGATTGTTAGAAAGTCACAGTCACAAAATGTGATGATGTGTATTATCATCATGAAAATAAAGCTAATTGTTGACATTTATGAAGTGACACATTAACACTGAACAGTCAGAGGCTTCAGCCCGATGCACTGTTTTTATCTTACAGCCACAGTTTGAGGGTTTTACACTTAAATCCAGCAAAGCATCACAGCTCTGTTCACTGTATCATATTTCCTGTTGAGTGTTCACGCTGTTCTGTCTCGTGTTCCAGGTTACTCTGGGAAAAAGGCCAAAATAAAATAAAATTAGCCGCTCCCAGCGCTGTGCTGTGTTTGAGTTTACAGCCGTGCTAGCTGCTCCCAGCTAAATGCTAACGTGTTGATGTTGAGTCCGGCTGAGGATGAATGTCTTTAGTTTGCAGGACGAGGGTTCATCCTGAGGGGGACGTGAACGTCTGAACCAGATTTCATGCTAATCCATCCAAACTTTGTTGATCTTGTCAGTCTGGATCAAAGCGGTGGACCGGCTGACAAACAGCGGCTCTGGTGGCTTTGACCTACAGACGACCGAGGAGTTCGTCCGTGAGGTTGAACAGAGTTTTGTTTGGGTTCAGAATCTTGCAGAAGACCTCAAGAGATGTCAGCGTCCTCCATGAGATTGTGGACCTGTGTGGCACTCCTCTCCCAGCCCATCCTGTCTGTCTCTGCTCCATCACCGACCAAATAAAACTACACGCCTCAAGAAAAACATGCTGGGAAGACTTCTGTGCTGCTGAGACACCGACACCCTCGTTAGGAGGAATTTCTTTTATTCTGAGAAAGTCATGAAAGGTTCTGTGAGCTGCAGAGGAAAGTTTAAAAACATGTCAGTCAGCAGCTTTCTACATTTGTACAGCGGTGTTTTATGGAATCAGTCCAAAATATACAAAATGACCAAACAGCAGCAGTTTTGTTCTGCAGGGCTCAGGTTTACCAGCGACCTTTGACCTGCAGATGGTTCAGGCGGGGTCGGAGCGTGTGGGCGGGGGTTCGGTGACGGCGGTGTGGCAGATCTGATAGCAGGTTTGACCCGCGTCGCCTTCTGCTCGGTACGCCGTCAGACACAAATCCAGCCACGGCCGCTCACCTGAGGACACACAAACACACCTGAGACCGACTTCACACACACCTGAGCTCGCTCCACCCTCACAGGGACGCGACACGACGCTCCGTCCTGATGGACATGTTTGTGTTTAGAGCTGCTCGGATGTCAGTCCAAACATCTTCGACTTGAAAACGACTGAAACGATTTATCTGCTGTCAAAATAAGTCGTCACTTAAACCATCAGATCCACTAAAAACGTCTGAATCAAGTTTAACTTCACTTAAAGCAAACGAAACAAAATGACATGAAGACCAAAGTTCTCTGAAAGCCACTAAAATGCTGTTTCTGATCGATCAAACACGTCAGAGAAGAAGCTGCTGGAGTCAAGAGTTTGAGAGACAGATGTACCAGTGCTGTCCCCTGGTGGACAGAAGGTGTCCATTGTTTGACGGATGCTGTTCTGAGCCTCCTGATTGGCTGCTACGTCCTCTGCAGATGTCCTGAAGAACAGCTCCTGATGAAAGACACAAAGACGTTTATTTGATGTCCTCTGTCTTCTCTTTGTGACCTGGTCTCTGATCCAGACTGAGCAGCACTTTGACGTGAAGTGAAACTCACGGCGTCTCTCCACAGGAAGACGTCCAGCGTGTCGGTGGCGTCCTGCAGCTCGAGCTTCATCAGCAGGACGAACTGCAGCAGCTGAACGCCGAGAGCTGCAGAGCAGAGACGACCAGACTGTGTGATTTATTGCAGCAGAAACAGACCTGAGATCAGCTGAGGAGCTTTAACAACCTGCTGAATCAGGATGGTGGTGCATTCAAGGACAAGGCCAGAAAACGAGCGTTTCTTTACTTTCATTACACTTGACAGATTATATAATCAGATGCAGGTAAATCTTCTGTTGGTCAAGTTGTGAGAAGGATGTTGTGAAGCTGATGGGTTATCCTCTTAAAGCTACATGAATCAGCAGCAGAGGAAGCTGAAAGCGCAGCGCTGACACCTGAGCGTGAACCGTTTCCTGTTTCCTGTCCGACCGTCACACCAAACTCTCTCACCTTCTGCAATGATCTCCTGATTGATCAGCTCGAGTCCTTCAGCACACGGTTCCCTCAGCGCGGCCTCAGAACACTGCCTGCACCTAAAACACACACACACACACACACACACACACACACACACACACACACACACACACACACACACACACACACACACACACACACACACACACACACACACACACACACACACACACACACACACACACACACACACACACACAGGAAGTCATCAGCTGCAGGAGCTTCCTTCATCGTGTCTAAAACAGTGTTGGCTCTCACTGACGCCTTCGCTGCACAGCTGGTTAGAACACACAGGCACAAACAACATGGCCGACAGTAAGCGATTATCGCTTGTCATTGGTGGCTCAGCGGCCTCGGTCAGGCACACAGAATATCCTTTGGACAAACATCTGTGCCGTGAATGTGTCTCATACTGAAGTAATCCCTCTCAGTCTTCACTGAGACGCTGTCCTGTGCAGGTATGTGACGCTGCAGGTGCTTCTGAGGGCATCTTCATCCCCGTTATACTCTCCTTAATCCTCTTCATCCAACCAACTCTTCATCCAACCAACTCCTCCCTCAGAGTGACCAGTGAACGCTTTCAGGCAACATTAAACAAGTAATTCATACAAAAGCATTTACTCCTTTCAGCAATAAAGAAAAATAACATGAAATGATTCTTCTAAGTGGTCCCTGAACGCATCACAGATGCACTCCATGCAGCACAGACTGTCAATGAAACAACAGCAGATGATAAAACCAACGTGTTCAGGTGAGTTTGTGAGCTCGCTGTGATGAAAAAGGTGAATCTTGAGCCATTACAGCTGGAAACGTGCTGAACTGGACGAGCTGTGAGGACAGGTGGACGACGTTAACGCTCAACAAGCAGCTCTCAGACACACTGACAGCCTGCAGGCGGGTTCGTGCTGAGCGAGCTAACAGCAACGTAAACTGGTGAAAGTTTAAGACATTTAGCAGCTCGGTGACCGTGACGAGCTCTAACTGGATCTCAGCTGATCGGTGCGTGAAGCTCATCACTGACCCAAAGTATCTCCTCCTGCCTCTGAAGAGGAAAGGTGCCGACAGGTCGAGCAGAGTCAGGTGACCTCCCGATGACCTCACAGGGATGATGTTGGGGTAGCCGGACGCTAGTCGACACGTTTCCTCCAGAGTCGAACCTGCAAGAGACCAGAACCCGTCAACAGATGCTGGTTTGATGAGACGGTGATGCTACAGACTTAAAGCTCGTTACCCCTGAGGAAGAGGAGCTCCTTGGTTTTGCCCTCCGACATGAGCTGCGTGGACAGGTGGACACCCAGAGCTCGCTTCGACGATCCTGGCGGATCTCCGGGGACTTCCACCTGCCCAGAGAGCGTCCACGGCGGTGGACTGCAGGGTCCAGAGTCCCTGGACGCCTCAGAGAAGAGGCCGGCCACCAGCTCATCATCTGGGACGTCCTGCCTGGGATCAGAGCGCAGAGAAACTGAGCTGCAGTTCACAGGAAGCAGCGAGAGCTTCATTCGTCTCTTTGTCTGCGCGAGCCTACATCGATGTGCACTTGCTGCAGTAGAGTTTCAGAGCCTGGTGGAGTCTGCGCGGCTCGTAGGACCTCAGCCGGGCTCTGACGTGGTGAACTCGACCCGGGTCGGACCGCTTCAGCTCGGCCAGCGTCACCGGCCGAACGTCGTGACCGCAGCTCCTCTCTGACGGGAACAGACACGAGCAGAGCAGAGCGACCTTCATCAGCTTTAAAAGACGTCAGAGTTATGAATGAAGCTCCATTCATCAGAGCTTCACCATGAGCTGGACGATCGGAGGGAAAACAGACAAGTCGAACACAAGCTGGGATGATCTGGATCCTAATCTGCACTGATTTCACATGATTCACAGTCAACGGGCCTAAAGTCATAAAACTCTGGTAGAAGAAAACATCGTGTTGTCTTTAATGGTTTTAGTCTGTTTCCAGTTGAAAACCAGTGAACTGAAGTCAATGTTAAGGCGTTACACAAACAGATTCAGATTTTTCTGACTTGACTTTGACTTTGACTGACTTTGCTGCATTTTTCCCAACAGATATTATCAAATAAAAGTGCTGAAAGAGCCGCTGATCAGAGTTTGTTTCATACCTGTGCGGCACTCCACTGCCTCAGCATCTAGATCAGAAACAGAGAAAGCACCAGTGACTGAAAACAGACGCAGGAACACACAAATCAATAATCAAAGCGCCCCAGCCGAGGAAAACTTCAGCTGCTCAGCTCAAAGCCAATGACAACAAGCAAGAGATTAACAGCTGATCACTGATCTGCCTCTGTTTAAAATACATGTTCTGCTTGAGGAGAGGTGCTAACGTGAAGACTAATCCAGCATTACGCACACGAGCAGCTCTCAAAGAAAGAGGACAGATAAGGACATGAAGCTGAAAGACCTGCTGTCCTTCATAAGGACATCAGCGGCTTTCCGTCCTGAATTCATTCCTCGCCTGCTGATTCTGGTGTCTGCGCTCTGCAAAGACCTGCTTCTTAAAATGTAATGTAAAAAGTGTATGAAGCTGAATGGGGTGTGCTGATAGACGGTTGAATAAAATAAAAAGAGCCAAACATTTCAGCCGCTCAGAGTTCAACAACATGCATCAGGCCTGCGGGTCTGAACCCAAGAGCTCGTCTGTCTGTGTGCAAACCTGCAGGTCACAAAGTTTGGACTTTTTATTATATCCCCAGTGAAGCGTGGGCTTTTAGAAGCCTCCGCTAATGGCAGCAGCTCCCCGCAGCTCCAATCCATCCATCCGTCCTCTCCACAGCGAAGAAATTGGTCTGTCTGAGCAGCCAGGATGTTCATGTTTCCGCTGCCGGCGAGCAGGTTTTTCATTTAATCAAAGAGCGGCAGGCGGCCGCCGCTCATCGCTCCCTCTTTGTATTTCAGTCACGTAAGATAAATATTTGGAAAGTCATCCTCAGTGGTTTGTGAGCGGACGCTACAAAGGAGGTTTATTGGAAAAACAGGACTGACAGCGTTTCTACGCAGGAAGTTTCTTCAGCCTCACGCTCGTCTGACTCAACACGCTGAACACTTCAGGTCTATTTTCTTCAGTTTCACATGCATGATGACAGCGACTGTGTTGGCTTTGAGCGTGCTGTGCCTGAACGCATCCTGCTAACGCGCTGCTCACGCTACAGTGTTAGCATGTAAAACCACGCTAGCAGCTCCGAGAGACTACTGAGACACGACAGCGCTTTGAGCTGAACGCTAACGGCTAATATTTACTGAACCAAATGAGAAGTGAAAGCATCAAGAAAATGGCTAGAAATGATCCAGAGGGGAGCATCAGACCATCCAGCGGACTAACAGCTTCGAATATCTGATGGTGCAGTAAGAAAAAAAAAACAAAAGCAACATCCGGTCACACCTGGCGGAGTCTCAGGTGGAGTGCTCCAGATCTCCAGCAGCTCCAAGTCGTTCAGCTCGTCGTCCTCAGGGAAGGCCTCAGTGACTCTACAGAACCAAGAACAAGACAGAAAGAAGGCTTAAGCCTAATAACCCAAAACACACACATAGACATAAACACAGTGGATACCAAAGAAAGAAATCCAGAGAAATTAATCAAATGCTGCAGTTTTTCATTAAAAAATCCACCTTTCAGAAGTGAACAGGGTGCAGGGTTAAACTGAATTAACTGGATTATTTTACGCTGCAGCACACTTTTAAATCCTCTTAACACTCCTCTCTGAACCCAACGCTTCAAACTTTTAAACCTCTCAATACATGAATGGCAGCCCACTGCGCACCACTTTTCCACACTGGCAGGGCTTTGGTCTGGAACCAGAACCAGGACCAGAACCAGGACCAGAGCTCAGTCTGCAGTACTTAAACAATCGCTGCATTTTCAGCCTCAGTTCTCTCAGGTGCATTTGTCCCTTCTCTCCTGCCGTACCTCTTCAGCTCCTGCACGTCGGGGCTGTTTTCTGGGAGAACCCGAATCCCCCTGCCGTACGCCGTCCCCCCGTGCAGGTGGAAAGCCAGGTGATCCACCTCCACCTCCGACTGGCTGCTGGTGAGGCCGGGCACCTTACTGGATCCTGGGATCGCTCGGAGGTTGTAGATCCTCAGGAAGTCCCCGGGCTGACGGGACAATAACACACAGAAAACTTAGAAAGAAAGAAGAAATTATCATGGAAACATGTTGAGAGGAGGATGTTGGAGAAAACGTTCAGTTCTATATAAAGTCAGAGCTCATTGTGAGAATAATTGATTGCACTTCTCAAAGCTCGTAAGAGGAAGCGTTTCACATGTTGCCTCTTGTTCACTCCTGAACCTCCTCAGCCAGCTGCCATTCAAAGTGCTGGTGTGGCCATCTGGAGCAGTTCAGGGTGACACCGCCATGTCCGACAGGTCGAACCTGCGACTCTGATTCATGGAGGATCTGACCCACCTCCCGATCAGCCCTGTGGAGCTCTTTGTGTCCACCTGATGATCCTTTTGGCTCTGGTTTGGTCTCCACTAACCCCTGAGATAATTCCCATGAAAAGACCAAATGAAAAAGATTTGAAATGTGTGATAAGTGACCTCTTTACCTTCATTTAAATAAAAATGGTTTCCATTACATTAAACTTAATGGTGTCCTCTTTTTCTTCCACATCAAGCAGACTCGTCCGTCTGATCGTCATCGACTCCCCTTAAAGCTCTGATCTGATCTGAGACGAACATCTGTGTCTCTAGCTGTTCGATGTTGCCCTTTCTTCACCAGCTGGAGATTAATTTCAAACACTCTCTCACATTTTGTTCCTTACGTCTGTATAAATGGACATAAAGTTAAAATTTAACAAACCTAATCCTGAATCACTCCACTCATCTGAGCGCTCCATCACAGCGTTCATCTCATCAGGTTTTATCCAGCAGCAGATGGCGACGTTGCACCAAGCTTACAGCCAGTGTGGAGATGATTCAGAGGCTGCTGTGTGCACTCTGTTTGGAGGGTTTGCCATTTTCCTTTTTTTCTCTCTCCATCACGACGAGCCTGAAACCTTCCTCGACTCTCAACGTCGACAAACGCTTCAGTGATGGAGCGTCAAAGAGGTTCAGATATTTGAAAACTTTACAGTGTTTTTACATGACTGGTTCAGTCAATAAAAGACCCAGAAAAACACACACACACACACACACACACACACACACACACACACACACACACACACACACACACACACACACACACACACACACACACACACACACACACACACACACACTGTATATGCGCTTTAATTGCATTATAGCTGCAGAGGAAGAGAAAGGCTCAGAAAGTGAATCCGCTATAAGCTGTGGCTTCTTTTAAATCCATTTTCTCTGTATACTGAGTGAAGTTTGAGTCAGTGTCAGGGTGGATTAACAGCTGATCTCCTGAGGCCTCTCCTCCTCTGAAGATCCACATGAAGAGCGGAGAGACGAACTGGGAGGACTGGAGAGCTGCTCCCACTCACACGGAAGCTTTTTATTATCTGGAATTATCCTTTCATCTGGAATTATGCCCACATCAGCCGACGTTACTGAGAAAGTGCCCGACAGGAGCAGCTCTGCTGGTTATGGGAGTTCAAAGAAATCAGAAATGAATCTGGATCTGAGGATATTCAACGAGATGAAGACACATTTTTTTCAGCATCAACAGAGGATGAAAACAATGAAAAGACTTCATGAGAGGAGAAATGAGAGATTTCTGTATCATTTCAGGTGATTTCTGATGTTTCACAGCAGAGGAGTCCGTGCGCATGAGGAAAATGACAGCAATGTAGTAGTTTGTGCAAAAAACAATTTCCATTTACATCCTGAAAAGCGACTATTTGTGGTTGTGTGATGATGATGCTGATGATGATGACCTCTTGCGTTTAGAAACGACACAAAGCACATCTTCAGCTTGCACTAATCAGTGCAAATTTGGCGTGTTTGCCCAGTCTGTTAGCTATGTTAGCTGTAGCTATTAGCTAGCAAGCAGCAGCTGTGTGTGTGTGTGTGTGTGTGTGTGTGTGTGTGTGTGTGTGTGTGTGTGTGTGTGTGTGTGTGTAGGGTGTTAATGTGGCAGCTTAGACTCTAATTGGTTGGACACACAGTCACCAGAGTTAATCTTGGAACAACTCTGTGGGTTGTTTGATGAACATCCTTTGTCACGTAGGTACAAACACTTGTGTTCTTCAGGTAAGTTCAGGCTGAATTGTCTGCTTTCATATAAAGTCAATGGGAAGATGCAGGCGGTTGCAAACAGGCAAGTCTGCAGATGATTCCACGGCATATCCTGAAAACCGTTTGAAAAAGTGTTATGGAGAAGTTTTCCCTGTTCATTGTGGGGTTAAGGTGTAGAAGCAGGTGGCGCTCAGGCGGCTGAGAGGAACAAGGTCATGACTCAAGTCACACTTTGGGGTTGGTGGCTCTGACTCATTAGCAGCCAGTTAGCTTTATCTTTGCAGAGGGATTTTTGGGCTGAGGAGGGGCATGGTGAGCTGTGTGTAAACACCTTTCAAACGAACGTCCACAGCAGGCTGGCCGACTGGACCAGGCTCCCGAGGAATGTCCAGAGAGGAAGCTTAGGTCACGTTTTCACCAAAAAGAGGCGCTAGGTTACAGGCTTGCTAGCCTTAAACTGAAGATTTATCACCTCAGCTTCCAGTCAGCCAGTCCACCAGACATGAATCATCTGGGTATGATTTGGAAACATTTATCACTGCAGACCATTGAATGCCACCAAAAGACTGGAGGATTTTGTACCATAAGACTTAAAATATCTTGACCCTTGTATTTTCTTTATCTTCATTTGAGTAAAAAATGCTTTCCATGAAGTTAAACTTAGAGACCAGAAGTAGAGCTCGCCTCTTTCTCTTTGACTGTATGTTTTAGTTCTTCTTTCTAAGCACCTAAGAAAACATCCTATTTGAGTATGAATCATTATTAAGATTATATAAATCCCAGCAAACAATGAGAGCAAACAGTCAGTACTGTTGTTTGCAGAGTCCCAGACTCTGCCCGGGTTTTACGGCATCTCTGGAGACGAGGGTGTTTAGCAGAATGAGGCAGAAGAAAACAACCCTAAGAACTCAGAGTCTGGCTGTGTTTTCTCAGAGCTACACGAGAGTTTAGCAGAGTCTACCATCGAGTGTTTGGAAACAGGTGTACAGGGAGCTGAGAGTGGAGAAGCACCAGAGGACAGACAGCAGTGTGAGTAAAGGTGGTGTCGCGTAGACCAGGATCATGGTTTATCTGATCAGAGGACCAGAAGTACGGGGGCTTACGGAGACATTTTTGACGGTGAAGGTTGGCGCTGCCCTTCTACAAACCTCTGACGGTGATGAAACTCCTATGTTTTCATTTCATTCATACGTTGTCAGCTCTGCTTTGCATTCTGACTTCTGATGGCACAGCTTGGAGGAGGATTTCCATCGAACCCGTCTCAGTTCCTTTGGTGAGGAGACATGAATGGAGACAGAACGGTCTTCCAGTCTGTGAAGATTCTCCTTCGTCCAGGTCACGGAGTCCCAGGCATTTGTCCTCTTGCAGGATCGAAGCTCGGCCCAGCTATCCTGCGAGTCGTTATGGTCTTCTAGAACCACAAGCAAGTCCACTTAGGAGAAGGTGTCCCCATAAAGACAATAACAGAGAGTGTCCATCTGATGAGACAGACATGGGCTGCCAGGTGTCCTCATCACCCCTCTCTGCACAAAATCCATTAAATGGTTTTCTCAGTTTTGCGTGGACGAACCTCAACCCCATCAACCCCTTTGGGACGAGGTGGAGCACCAACTATGACCTCAGTGTTGGACCTCACTGATGCTCAGAACAGTGAAGGCTGGAGGTTGACGGACAGTGGATTTTTTTAAAGCCAATATAATAAAAATAGCTTCTTGTTTTGATCATCGATCAGCCAAACCGGCTGATCACTGACCAGCAGAGGCCGTTATGGTGAACCTGGTTCCAGGCCACCATCTACTGTGTGTGCTTGATGTCATATTTTAGCTCATTAACTGCAGGTTCCTGAGCTCACTCCTAAAATCTCAGATGTCAGAGTGACCTTGAATGCATCAGCAGGGTGGCCAGAGAATGATTAATATCGCCCAAACGAGGTGTGAAAAGAGTTTTTAATTGGCATTGGTAACCAAAACCAGGTGTCAGATCAACACCTGCTACAGATGTCTTTCATCAAAACTTCAACAGAAACACAGAAACTACACGACAGCACGGCGTTATCAAGGGAGAGACGTTTTCTCTTCATTAGAACAAGATTATCTGAGAATACTTCCTTTTTAAAGGAAATGAAAGCCCAGGAGGAAACAGAAAATCACCTCCCGCCTTAAGCATTGAGAAGACAGTTGGCATAGCAACAGAGAGGAGGAGAGTCAGAGGTATCATTAGAGCTTTGTGACCACATTTTGAGCTCTTTGACCAATCAGATCATTCAGCTGAGACCACAGTTAGTATAATGGGCGCATTATCACCATCAGCGTGTGCGCGGGGGGCGTTCAGGGAGCGTAGGACATGCTGGACCGCATCTCTGAGAGCGATCGGCCTGCCTGACAGAAAATGGCTCCCTGCAGCTTCCCCTGCAAACAAACCATTTTCCTTTTAAAGAGGCTGAGGGAGCAGAGCAGCCCGTGGCAGCTTCTGTAAGCACTTGATCTGTATGAAAACTAAACACTCCACCGTCCGCCCACTGCCAGGCAGCCGAGACGCCGCCGCCGCCGCCACTGCCGCTGTCTCAAGGAATTAGTGCTGCTCGGCTGCTCGGTAAAAAGGGATTCCTTAAAATTCAAAAGATTGCTCTGGGCTTCCACGGCTCCTCGTCAAGCCGAGGCTCAATAAAGCGGCCAAAAAACTCGTGCCCTCGCTGAGAAAAAGAAACTGTTCATTTCACACTGGCTTCTTTATGGAGCAGCAGGAAATGGGTTTTAAAAGGCAGACAGATACAGCGTGACTCGACAGCGCGGCTCTTTGTGCCGGAAAATCAAGTCGATGGGGAACAGGAGATGTGACCGACTGAAGAACACCTCGACTGCACCCTCGGCCTCGAATAAAACAATCATACAGACCATTTCCATGAATAAACTGTCGACCATGTTTCTACGAGAGTCCAACAGATAAATACTGACAGGCCTTCTTTATGTTATCACTCTTACATCAGTGTCAGTGTATTCTGGTCAGTTTCTGAGGAAAGTGGCTGAATTTCAGTGCATCTCACTTGTTATCAATGCAGTTACTGGACGATAGTTTAGACAATTTCACTGATTTTTTGATCTTTGCGATTTAAACCGTTTTTCTTGAAGCTTCCTGAGGTCTCTTAGAAAAGCCACCCCCCCTTTACAGCAGACGGGCAGAACCCTTGAGCAGAACCAGGCTCTAATGATGCCGCGTCGAAGGATCGTTAGCAGGACTGCAAACAAAATCAAATACCTTCTGTCAAAGGAAGCTTATCGACCGCCGCGAGTCGCATGAAAGACGGTCATCAGTGACACTCAGAAGGTATCAGCAAACCTGAGTTCACGTCATATCCACCATCCTGAGACATGACAGCAGACCACAGAAAAGCTTCAGGAGCTCCTCATCCCAGCTCTGAACTCCACTGAAGAGCTGCAAGACGAACTCCAGTTAGAGACACTTCCTCCTCTGAGAGGCTTAAAGGTATAAAAGTCAGGAAAAATTTGTGCCTGTTTAACTGAGATGTGTGAACACTGCTTTGTGCCCCTGAACCGTCTTTTATGACGCCGTAAATGTGCGAGATCTTGATCTCAACGAGACTCCCCGATCAGATAAAGCTCTCTGTCTGAGTTTGTTCATCGATGCTCGGCACGACTGAGCGGCTCAATAAACCACTTCTTTATTTACTGTATTCACAGCGTTTAGGGAGCATCTCTGCTGCGCCTCTCAGTTTTCTGGTTCCTCATCTCTCCTCATGAATAATAGAAGGTGGAGGTTTAGGCGGCCATCCAGGCTGCTGGGGCGTCAGATGGCCACCGGGGAAGTCCAGTCCCTCACAGCTTTAAAAGGCCTCCAGCAGCAGCAGAGCGCGCTGCTCAAACTGGTGCGCAGACTGGGATGGTTTTACTCTACATTAACGTTTGTTTTTCTGATCAAAGGCTGATGAAGAGCCAAAGGAACAGACTCTCCGACGGTCGGACAAAGGACAACGCTGGAGATTAAAAGCTGTTTCAAACTCTGCTCCTCGCATTTGGCCTCACGCCCACGCACATTCACACTGAGATAAATCTGACCAAATATTGAAATAAATGATCTGTACACGAGCCGCAGCTCCACACAGACGAGACCTGTGCAACGAAGCATCAGTGTGAACGTGGACGCGAACGCTCGGCTGTCTGAGCGACGCTCTGCTGACTTCTCGACCGCCAGCAGAAGCAGCATTTCTGTTGCGGTCGGCGGCTTTTGGAGGAGATTTGAGCCCGCGGGCCAACATGCAGTCTCTTCCCTCAGAGCTGTGTTCACTAAGCAGGAAACAGAGTGGGAGTAAAGAGCGCTCTGCATTAGCGGGCGACCCCCCAAAAGCATTCAGTGACATGGAAATGTGCACTCGGTCGAGCATGAGCGCTAAAAATGAGATAATGAGCGGAAGCTGTCGAAGCCGGACGCAGACGGAGGAGATCACGGAGACGATGTGAGCACAACAATCGATGGCTCAAACTTTCTCCACAGGACTTCAGGACGTGGCCATTAAAGAAAACGAAGGAAGCGGTCATGAATTCCCGCCTTCAGGACGAAGCCCTCTGACTCCAGTAATTACATCAAGTCCACGAATACTGATGCTGCTCATTTATGCAGCATAATGGTGGAATTATGGCCGAGATGCAGAGCGCAGCTTTACTCCTGACCGAGCATTAACACTTCTAATGTTCCAGCTCTTGGCTGAGGATCTTCACATCGTAGGTGGTCACAAACTTCTCTCTTATTCTGATGAAGATCAACCTTTGCCCGTCTTGTCTTGGGAGCGACGCGGGTGTTGCTGCGGTGGCAGAGTTGAGCTGAATGTCTTCACACCGACAGCTAAAGCAGAGAGGTTTGGACAGGTAACGCTAACCTGTGTCAATGTGCAGGTTAGACATTAACATACCTGCATTTCATGCTAGCTTCTAAACTTGAACACGATGTCTCGTATTGTGATTTCTCGCGTTAATGTGTTGCCTGAACTCTGGACCAAAGCGGCCCTTATGAACAACAACTTTTGGTTCTCGATATAAGCTCCTCATGTTTCCTTGGTTTGCTCGATCTGAGCGACGCTAAACATCTGCATTTTGACTGTGCGTTATAGAGCTTCCTATGCGGAAAATCACGCCCTGCCCTCCATCTGCAGTCTGCGGCACAACAAAAGACCGACGCGCCGTCATCTGTTAACCGCCTGTCGAGCGCAAATGACTGACATTTGCTTTTTAATTTGTGAGCGAGCAGAGAAGTGCAGGTTCATCAGGAAGAGAAAATGAGACACAGCAGAGGGAAAGAGTTCAGTTTGAGTAAGACTATTATTGTCAAGTGGGTTTTATTCTCAAGCTTATTTTACATTCACACATTTCTTTGTCTGTTTTTATGTTTATTCTCTGTCCTCTTTCAGGGGAGGCACCTGGTGCGTGTAATTTGTTTGTCATAAAGCACTCTGAGCTGTATTTCTTGGATGAAAGGTGCTGTACGAGTAAAGTTTATTGTCATCATAACCAGGTAAACACGTGTGCTGGAGATGCTGCTGAGGCAGAGGGACTGCAGGGCGAGAGGGGAGGAGAAATGGACAAATGAAGAATGGTGGAGAAACTGAAAATAAGAGATAATGGAGAAATGGAAGAGACGGAGGACTTAGTGAGACAGTGCAGGGGTGAGAGACGGCGATTAACTCTGAGGCTGGAAACAGGAGAGACGGAGAAAAGACGAAAAACTATGAGCTGAGGAGAGTTTAAGAAAGCGAAGGACGGACACTCCGTGGTGAACTTTAATCTCGTCTTTTCCAGCTTTTAAAAGCTGACGCAGACGGCCGTCCATCGGCAGCACAACGTGAGACGCTGCATGTGTTTATCACTGTTCTCACGCAGCGCTGCACAGCTGGCCAACGGAAATGAGGTGGAAATCACACCCAAGCAGCACCGTGGCGGTCGGCTTTCCGCGCCGTCACTGCGAGCATGTTCGCACGCTGGGATGAGCATTTAGTTCATATACATACTGGACGAAACAGTCCAAGTCTGAGCGCGTCAGATCGCCTCCACTCGCTCAGTTAAAGCACATCAATAGGTGGAGTTTTCAGGCTCATTAACAGCTCATCTATCAGCTTCTTTCAGCCCACTTATCTGTTCCCTTCTCACGATGCGACTTGGCAGCAGAGCTGAGTGACAGCTGGAGCTGAAGGAGGCCGTCGGATGTTCTGAGGTTCCCCAAAAATACAGAGCAGAGCGCAAACACGCACCCACAACAGGTGGAGTCCGTTCACTTTGAGGCACATTCAGCGTGCACGGTCCTTCAGTTCAGGCTGTCCAAGCGGACGCCTGCATGGATCCTCCATTCTTTGGAAACGTGATGACATTTACGCCGCGTGGACCCTCCATACAACACCTGACACCTGATGCAGAAGTGTCACACATAAAAACTGCGACAGGCACAAAGCACATTCACGTACTGCAGGTAGAGTCGAACAACACGCAGCACGTGAACCTACACGTCTCCTCGTGCACAGATTTCAGGGTGTTTCTGCTGACGAAGGTGGCGTAGGAGTGACAGACTGACATTCTGCTGCTTTGATTAAGTGCAGAGAGTTTCTTCCTTTCTTAAACAAGTGCCATTCAAATAAATGTTTTATCATCCGTGTGTGTGTCTGTTTCTGAAAGAATCAATGATGGAGGAGGCAGCACACACGCCGACTGCAGCACTCCTCCTCCTCCTCCTCCTCCTCCTCCTCCTCGCTCTCTTGTTCTGGGCTTCTCTTTTCATCATAATGGGCTCCTTTCTCTCCTAATGGTGTTCTTCTCACAGGAACGCCTCAGTCGATTTCACACAATATTACTGATGATTCACCAGTGGAGCCTGGTAATTGGGGGAAATATTCCTGTTCAAACACTTCTTCAGTGGAAAGACTCTCGCTGTGTGTGCAGGTGTGAGGTGAATTGACGGACAAGTGTTAAGAGATAGCTGTGGAAAAAAGCGATCCAATCAAAGGGACAGTTTACCCATGATACACCAGCACTTTGAATGGATTCCTCTTCACCGTTAAGTGTTCAGGTTTGAGTGACCTTGTGGATCCTTGTGTCAGCTGAATGTGATCACACGTCTCTGAGCAGATCACAGATATGTATTTGGGAGGAGACCTCGGTGAGTGTAATGAGCTAAAGTACGACGAAGACTTTAAAAAAGCACAAATAAGCACCGAGATGGACTCTGTGCTGATCATATTTCGATACAGATCACACCCACATCACAGCCTCATATTAAGGCTTAAAGTCATACAGTATATATACACAGATGTACAATTTACTGACTCAGCAGTACAAGCCGATTTAGCGTTAAGTTACTCTTAAAGTACTTTTTTGAGGCAAAGCAGCCACCTGCAACTCAGTCAGTGTTGACATGTTAGCATGCTACATTAGCATTAAATGAAGTCCATGAGGGGATTTCCTGATGCTGAAAGTCTTTCGTCTCAAACCAGGAAAAGATCAGTTCACAGTTTTCAGTTCACTGGAGAAACAAACAGGTGATTTGTCAAGCAGAAGCCGTTTGCTGTCTAAATGTGTTACTGTATTCTATTAACAAGCAGCGAGACGATCTAAAATCAGCCCGGTTTTAATCTCATTTTTACACGTCAGCTGTGAGTTTTCACACGTCCTGACAGTTTTCTCCCCACACAGACTTCTGTCATGTGACGCCTGCGTTTCCTTTCTTCACGTTTCGCCTCTCTGTCGTCTGATTTCACAGTCAGCTGATCCGGACACAGGCAGACAGCTGTAAACACACCGGTGTGATCGCAGGTGAAACACACTGAACACGTACTGACGACAGCACATGCGGATACTCCAAAAACCTGATCCCAACCATCACAACCCAAAAACACTGATGATGAACAGGATCCTCCACAAGCCCAGTCATAAAAGCATAGAAGGGTGAAGACAAGGAGGATGCAGGATAAAGAATGAAAAAACAATATGTAGAGATTATAGAAAAGCTAGCTGCCGTAAATACTACTGCCAATATCAGCATAAAAAAACGACCAGTCACCACATGCTGACATGTACCACCACTGACATCACATAACAAAAATACTCACGTTGGCCTTAAAGCTGCAGTAGGTTACTTGTATAAAAGTAATTTTTTTGTCATATTTGCTAAAACTGTCCCTATGTCCAGACAGCAGTACATGAAACATGTAATCTGTGAAAGAAACGGCTCCATTGGTCCCACCTACTACTCCTACTGCCATTTGCAAGAATCCAACACGCCCGACACAAAACAACCAATCAGAGCCAGAGGAGCGTCTGACATCTGTCAATCACTGCTCACACACACTGCAAACCGCCCCCTCCCTCCGCTCAGTCAAACAGCTCTGTGAGCGGCGTCAGGAGGCGAGTGAAAGCTATGGCGGAGAAACAGCCAATCACAAAGCAGAAACTGCCCAAACCGCCGCTGCCAACAACAGCAAGACAACAAATACCCATGAAGCTAATATGGTGATTGTTACAGTAACACTCCGCAGCGCGTACGCTATGTTAGCGACTGTGATGTAGCGGCTGGGCAGAGTTAGCTTGTTTCTGATGCTAAAGCTAACGTTACTGGTTGTCATGGCAGCCGCAGACGCCTCTAGCAGAGCAGAGTTTGCAGTCTGACGTACTTTTGCCATCAATGCTAAAACATCTCTGAACTGCTGACATTGTTCCTCCATCGCCTTCCTGCTCTATTATGAGGACTTGAGCACAGTACAGAACATGATACCTGATCCAGGTACATGTATTGGTGGATCCCTACAGGAAAATACAAAAAAAGTACAATTCCTAATGTTTGGAGTGCGAATGAGTGTTTGTGGTCAGATCATGATGTTTTGTTTGCAGAGCCACTACATCTTTCCTGTTCACCTTTCTGATTGCTGCTGTTGTCCCAGTGACTCAGCCTGTGCCGCTGACTCACATCATTCATCTCACAACGCAGACGAGGTAGAAAAACAGTGGCGGACTCATGCCGCTGCCTCGCCCTCTGCCTCGTTTGTCCCATCGGCTGCATCATTTAACAGGAAGCGATTTCATTGGTCGTTCGCTCGTTTCTGACGTGTTTTTTCCATCGAGTTGTGTCTTTAACACTGTCCCTCAGTACAGGAAACCTCCTCCGGCTCCGAGGCTTCAGGTCGAGGTCGTGATAGCGTTTGCTCCTCGTGTTTAATCCTAATCCCGTCACCTCCTGATGATCTCATCCAGCACTCCACTTCAAACTCGTTACCTCGACTGTGCTCTGTCTAAATAATCCGGTGATGAAACGTATCAACAGTGTTTACACGTGCTTAAAGATATTGAGAGTGATGAACTGGCTCTGTTTGATTGTGAAGGGCTCTTTCACGCCTCCGGGGTCGAGTGCAGATGTGCGTCACGAGGACGGAGTTGGAGAGTTGTTCACACAGTAAAACCGACGAACAGACCCTGCTCAGCCTCGCAGGCTTAACGGACCCTCTAACATCAGCTGACGGATGATCGTCTCGGACTGCACAGATAATTAAGAAAATGGATGAGAATAAATTAACTTCACGTCGGCAAACGATTGGTAAATACAACAAATATTAAACGCTAACAGAACAATTGGAGTCATTTTCTATCAGCGTTAAAAGCTCACTGATGGATTATCCACAGGAAGCAGAAGCTCCCGCTGTCTGCTCTGAATAACTTCAAAACATTAAACTGAGCTAATAAACATGAGAAGAAGAAAAAGTAACCGCCACATTTTTCTTCCTGCTTCGCTTCAATTTGATCTGTTAACATCGGTTTGATGTTATTGATCGAGAAACATTTTAATGACCTTCATCAGCTTCCGTCCGGCTCTGACGTGCTGAGATGGGGAAAATATTTCTGATTCAGGATTCTCAAGAAGATTTTCAACACAAGGGCGCAGCTCTTCTCTGAAGAAGGTGAACACTGAAACAGGCACACACACTTTAACACTGAGGTTCCTGCAGGTGTTTTCCTGGAGAACAGAAACCAGATTTTGGTGACTTGCTGGAGAAAATCATGATCTGAGATCCTGGTGTTCAACCGCGGTCAGGACACCACTGATGTGCGATGTGCAGGTATTCTGACGAGTGTGTTTATAGAGGACGCTGTAAATGCTGCTTCTACTGTCCGGCCCCTGAGAAAAAGGTGCAGCACCGAATGAAAAGAACACCTCTCCCACTGTTCAGCATGGGGGTGGATCCATCACGCTTTGGGCTGTTGCAGCGAGTGGATGGGGAATATTTCACTGGTAAAGGGCAGAAAGGATTCCACGAAATACCAGCAAACTCTGGATCCAAGCATTACTCCGTCTGTAAAAAGCTAGAGATGAAAATAGGATGGCTTCTCCAACAGGATAATGATCCTAAACACACCTCAAAACCCACAACGGACGACCTCAAGAGGGCCGAACTGAAGGTTTTGAAGTGGTGCTCACGGTCCCCCGACGCACACATCATCTAAAATCTGTGGATGGACCCCAAAAGAGCAAAACAGCCCCAGAAACTAACAGAAACTGAAGAATTTCGAAAGGAAAAATGGGTGAAAACCTCCAAAATGAGACCTGAAAACCCTCAGCTGGCTACAAAAAGCCTTTACGAGCTGTGATATTTGCCAAAGGGGGTGCAACCAAGGACTGAGCATACAGGGGCCCGAGCTGTGGCTGCAGGCGCACTTCTGTTATTTAAGACTGTAAAACAGGGGAAAAAGTAATCTCGCTTGAGGGATGCAAACCTTTGCCGCTGCATCAGAAAAAGTAAAGAAACAACAGAGTGAAAGTATCTGGAGGTCAAACACATCCAGAGTCCTGCGTGTAAAGTCAAAAAGCAGCTGTGGCTGCGTGAGATTAACTCTGCAGCAGGAGGTCAGGGAATGTCGTTTGCATGGCTATAATCAGCGATTTCTCCTGTGAGCCCAGCTATTTGTGATTATTACGGGCTGGACGTCCTTGTGAGGAAAGAGTGAAAAGGACAAACGAGCCGCCAGCTCTTCCCTGTCGCCTCAGCCATCGTGCAGCTTCCCGGGCCGCGCTGTCCTTTTCCTGTCCACACGGCGGTAATCAGCAAGAAAGACACCACGAGTCACATAAAGCAGGAAGATCAAGACATCTACGGCTAATACTCTATCATTTGAACAAAACGGGCCTTCACACCGGAGGAAACCGCTTTAAAGATGGTCATCTGAACCTGTGAGAGAATCTGCCGAGCTCAGCGTTTTAAAGGTATATATATATTTACACTTACTGCCTAAATAATGAGTGCTGATCAGGCCGCACTCGTAACAAATGGTAATAAAAGTAATAAATAAAAGAAGAGTAAACATTTTGGCGGCAGGTGCGTCCAGGTGAGCTCTTCAAGCCGTTTCAGAGCCTGCAGAGCCGCCGGTGAGCGGACAGACTGCAGATGTTCCTGTCGTAGTGTGAGTAGGTTTGTTTTCTGTACTCAGCTTTGTGTTGGATGGCCCGCAGCCATCAGATCCATCACATGTCATTTCAGTGTTTGCAAGACGCAAACCTTTACTCAACAGAAACGACGACGTTGGACATCGTACGATATCCTCAAATGCAATCCAATGCGCTGCCATAACCTCCATCTGTAGCTCATAACGTTCACTTTTTATGCATCAAATGTATAAATTCAAATAAATATTCACAAGAAGTCAACCCCTCAACAAGCTCTCTGAAGTGCAGCCACATCTTCACAGCTGTCAAGAGTTTTAGGGGGAACTTTGCCCGAACTCACCTGGTGCGTTCAAGCTCCACGTGGTTCCGTTTGATAAAAACAGTGTGATGTTCATTATTATAATGTTCATCGATGTTCATTAAATCATCAAACGCAGAACTTGGGAACAGTGAATTAACTCTAAAGGGATTGGCTTGTTTCCAAAAAGAGGGAGGGTCACATGAAGTTTGACATCTACAGTTTACTCTCCTTTAAGTCTGTGACGACTTTGAACACGCGTGTTAAATGTGACAAAAAGGCAAAAGAGGCAAAAAGCTGCTGTCAGTGTGAGCTGACCTACAACGATGCATTCAGGGTCCAATATGTTCAACAGAGCTTTGTAATAAACCTGTCTGAGAAAAACAGGACCGACAGCAGAGAACTGCAGCTCCAGCTGTGAGTGTGAGTGTGTGTGAGTGTGTGTGTGTGTGTGTGTGTGTGTGTGTGTGTGTGTGTGTGTGTGTGTGTGTGTGTGTGTGGTTTGTCTTGTAATTCAATGTGACTTTGCGACCGACGATGTAATTTGTCTCAGACGTGAATCAAGATGGATGTGCTTCCACGTCTCTCACACACACACACACACACACACACAGAGTGATGTTTCCATCACTTCAGAGGACATTAAATAGACACACATTTATTTCTGGGAGACTTACTGTCACCATAACGACTACTTTGCTAAGCCTAAACTTAACCTAAGCCTAACCTTACTCTAACCTTAAAGGCACTCAGTTTTTGGCGCTGTGTTGACCATTTTGGCAGCTTCCTCCTGGAAACACGCTGCTTGCAGTCTGCATCTGGTCGCTACCTTTTCATTAAGTCCTGACCTGCTATTGGCTGGAGGCCTCACATCCACTGTCCGAAGGCTGCAGCCCAGAAACGTCCTGACCGCAGCTAAATAAGAATATACAGGCCGAGCAGCATCACTGATAAACATACCACCACACACTTGTAATGAGTCATCAGTGAAGCTGAGAGGGATGCCTTTGTTTGCATTGTTTTTCAGGAAAATCCTGCAGAGTTTAGCTTTAAACCACCCAAACGTTCAGCTGTTTACATGATGGAGACTTGTGTTTGTCCCCTGGCAGCAATAACAACACTGTAACCACAGACTTCAGGTCTGAGATGGATGAAGACGGCGACGTCGCTGAGAGGAAGTCAGAGACAAAGACAGCAAAATGAAAAGTACAACATGTAGTAATGCAAAATAAAACAGGTGTAATGAATGTCAGAGTGATGCAGATGAGAAGAGATGAGAAGGACAGAAGACCAAAGCTGCAGTTTTACTTTATAAAGAAGGAGAGAGACAGACAGAGAGACAGAGACAGAGAGAGACAGAGAGAGAAAGAGAGAGAGAGACAGACAGAGACAGAGAGACAGACAGAGACAGAGAGACAGACAGAGAGACAGAGAGACAGAGAGAGAGAGACAGACAGAGACAGAGAGAGAGAGACAGACAGAGAGACAGAGACAGAGACAGACAGACAGACAGACAGACAGACAGACAGACAGACAGACAGACAGACAGACAGACGAATAGATGGAAATGAGTGAAGTGAGACCTCAGACGGCTCCTTCTTCAAACTTCCCAGTGATCTGAGGTGAGCCTGAGGCGCTGCGAGCTGCACAGAACAAACCGGTTTGTTTTCCAGAATAAAGAGCGAAATAAATGTTTAACAGAGACAGAAGTCGATGCCGTGCTGTCACTCACGACGCCGTGGCCGTGGTGAAGTCTGCCTCCAGGATTTGCAGATTTAAATCGGGTTTATTTGTTCACGGTCTCATCATGCAGTCTTGAGGTGGTGCTTTTCTGTCGGGCTGCAGTTCGAAAGGCAAACTTTGCTGCAAAGATTAATGAATGATGTGGGAACTGTAACCTCCACAGGCTGAATATTGCTTAAGATGCTCTGATACTGACGCTGCTACAATACCTGAGTTTCACTGTGGAGACCCAAAACATATTCTGAGCCTGTTTTCTGACAGAAACCCTGAATAAATCAAAGAAACAGCAGGTCAGAAATGTTAAATATTGTCTAAACGAGCAGACGTACAAGAACTTTGCACTGATAAAGCAGCGTAGAGCTGGAGATGTGCAGCTCAGAGACGACAGTATTTGCATGAGATGATGATGAAACATTTGATTTGAGGTCTGCTTTGGCTTCTCGGTGGTTTTTCGTACTCAGACACATTTGGGTTCTCAGCCCTGCATCTCATTTTCGAGCAAAATGACTCAGTTTTGATTGCAGCAATCATGCAGCGCCACCGAACAGACACAAGAAACTCAGACCTCAGCTGCAGAAAATAACATTCCCAGCAAAAAGAAACTCCACATGCACGCCGGCCCAGGGATGACGGAACAAAGGACCGAGACGCACAAAACTAAAAATCCTTTTTGCACACTCCTGTCTCCACCAGATCCAAAGAACCACGAAGATTAGACAAACCAGTCCAACGGTGACGGATTAAAAGAGCAGTGTTTACACACACCGGAGAGGGAAAACTGCAGTACTACGCCAGAGCAGGGACTTCTTTTGGACAGGAGTTAAATGTGGACACCGTCAGGAAAATCGTTAGCACGTCAGTGCTGCTACACAGGTTTTCCAGCCACAGGAAACATCTGCACATGAATGGACAGAGGGACTGATGGGATTTCGTGATGTCCAAACATACACTGATGGTTTAAATCATGAAAAGGTCGTCTTCAAGGACTCTGACATTCCCGCTGGGTTTGTCGTCGCTGCTGTTTTATCTACTGTGGTCTCTCGATTAGCCACGTCCTCCAGTGTCACCATGACGGACAAAACCTGAAGACGTTCTGGTGTCATTTAGGGATGACTCGGCCCCGCTCTGCCCCCTCATGGATATATGTTTAACCATCAGGGACATACAGATTTGAACCATGAAAGGTCGTCCTGCATTAGCTGTTTTCTGCTCCTGTTTGCACTGTAACCAACCACAATGGTAAGATTATCCTGAAACTGAAGAAAACGACTAAAAATGATCTTTATAATAAGAGTCTGTCTCTGCTTTCTGAACAGGTTTTTGGATGTCTGTCCTCAGTGTGTCTTCTTCTGTGTTTGACGCAAGTTATGATGCAAAAGCCGCCAATAAGGTGCTGAATTAATCACGATCTCACGACTGAGCCCAATACTTTTACCCTGAGCTGCAGTGCATTTAGTTTCTGACCTTCAGCTGTTTGGCGAACTCCACATGGTTGTCGTAGACGAGGACGTTCGCGATGATTTCTTCCCTCTTTTTGGAGAAGGAGCACGGCCCCTCGGTGACGTTCGGCTCGACTATGACCTTCAGCAGAGTGTGAGGACACCTGGTCCCGTCCCACACCTGAAAAGACACAAAGACATGACAGACAATGAGACTCAGCAGCCAATAAATGTAGAATGTGATGACACATAACACAAAGAACAAACAGTTTCTCATTTCAGATGAAGGAAATCTCAATGCTACAACATAAAATGATATTTTCAGATTTTAAGTGTGCTTCTCATTTGTCTTTTTATTGTTTTGTATTGCTGTTAAGATACTAATGGGATGGAGGCTTTTAATTTGAAACACTTGCAGGAACTTTAGAGTTTATGAACAGTAACTTCATGACTGGAGTCACTGAATAAAGAGTGCTAAAGGACGACGTGGCTGTGCTGTGGAAATGCAGGTTAAACTGGATTTAATTCCACAGCCCCTTCGTGGATTTAGGCCTTTATTTGAGACTCGGCTGTATTTCAGTACCAGGTTTCATTTGGGAATTTACAAATCAAATCAAAGTCATTCAAATTTGGTGATTTTATCTCCTGACGGTTTGTCAATCAAATGTCCAGAAAATTCACTTTATCAACACCTCAATATAAAATTATTCATATTATTACATAAGATTTAATCAGACCCACCACCCAGCAAACAAGCACTTCACTCTGAGACCTTAAAGTCTGTTAGTTTGAAGGACACACACACACACACACACACACACACACACACACACACACACACACACACACACACACACACTGTTTCCATTATTCGTAGGGTGATTACATAGACTTCCATTCATTTCCTAGAGTCTTACCCTCACCATAACCATAACCACTACTTGTCCTAAAGCTAACCTTAACTCAAAGTCTTCACCCTAAAATTCAATGATTTCCTTATGGGAACTTGCATTTTGTCCCCATAAGGAAGGCGAGTCCCCACAATGTAACCGTGTAAACACATTTATGTCCCCACAACGTGAGTAATACATGGCCACACACACACACACAGAGCTCATCACATCATGTAAAAATCCACCGCTGCCATAAAACATCGTGCTCACTGATCTGCATGGTCTTAACACCGAGAGCTAATAAAAGAAACGCTCCCACAGTGTAAATGATATGGAAAAAATCTGTGATGGTCGACAAATTTATATCATCTCAGTACATATCATAGCAGCCAACCCCATTTCTCCATGACAGCTGGAACCAGTGATGCTCTGTGTTATTGACTGATCACCATTAGTTTCTGTCAACGGAGTGATCGATCAAATAAATCAACTAATTCTTTAAGCTCTAAAGTTAAATCTACACTGCGACGTGACAAACTCTGAGGTGATGATGAGGAAAGGTCTACGCTTCCTCCAACGACCTTTGATGATTTGGAAAGCATCCCCTCCTGGTTGCATGAGTCGTTGTGTAACAGCGGGCTCGAAGCAGGAATCAGCGCGAGCAGAATGGCAGCAGACCAGCAGCCGCTGCCAAGTCCCGCTCAGATTTATCTCCTCTATCAGCCTCGCTGGCAGGAAACCAGGCGCCACTTACAGCCTCATTTCTGCTCTGAAAACGGAGGCGGCAGGTAAAACAGCTCAGGACCCAGATAAAATACACGAGCCCTCCTCCCACTGAGGCCAACTGACTTCACTGCAAGACAGATGAAGACTGAAGGCAAACAGCTCCACTGTGCCAAAGGAGAAACGCAATGTGAACTACTTAAGCAGGTGAGAAGTTTTAAAAGGAGCCGTGGATGGAGGAACAAGGAGGAAACAAGACAGCAGCGCAGCTACATTACAAGGCGACAAGTCGCATTAACATCAACCGCAAGAGGAAAACAGGTGACTGCGGGTAATAAACACAAGACACTCGGAACAAACGGAGATAAGCTGACAGTAAACAGCCTCCAGGGAAGCTTCCCGGTGAGTGTGAGGCTGCGGCGTGAACACATACTGTGGTGATCCTGCGCTGTTTATTAGCAGCAAACATCACAGACTAAAGATTAACTCCAGCCTCAGATCGACTTCATTCGCCTGTGATGTTGAATCTATTCAAATTAAGTCCTGGAGTCAAGAATAAAAACAAAACATGGCGTCTGTTCTGTCACTACTGCTGTATTTAGGTTCAGGGATATATGGAACACAGGACATGACAGATTGAACCGGTTCGCCGGTTCAGGCGCCCGCTGCCAGCAGCCACGTGGACGTCCCTTATGACGATGAGTTTTCAGATGTCCCCTCGTTCATCTGACAGCGAGGGGCAGCGGCGTGACTGCTTCTACCGAAGTCTGAAGGTTTGCTTTCAATTGACGATCGATGGATCCATCACTCGCTGACCTGACAGGTCGTAGTTCGTAGACAACTGTTCAAACAGTCGCTTGCTAAATATGTGGCCTTCATTGTGATTACTGTAACCTGTTCATTTTAATGAGCTTCATGTCATATTTCATAAAAGTTCAGATTTCCTTGGTTCATTGAAGCGCTCCTCGCTGGTGAGGCAGAGCACCTCCTCCATCGAACCCGTTACCACTGCAGGAAAAGGGCGTCTGGTTAAAACTCGCTGGATCTACATTCAAAGCTTCCACTCATCAGCTTCACTGATTTCTGTAAACATCTTCTTATTGTGAATCTGATGCAGCAACACGTTTCAAAGACTGGGAAAGATGTGGAACGCTCCAAAAACACCTGTTTGGATCATTCCACAGGTAAACAGGTTGATTTGTAACAGGTGACAGGATCATGGTCAGGGTTAGGGGCTAGGCTGAAACTCCTCATCTGTTGTATATTATTGGATTTTTCATAAAGTCATAACATTTTGGTGAACCCACTGCCTATTACGCAATATTTTCTCACAATATTACTTTGGCTTTCGTCTTGAAATCTCAGCAGTGGCTGTGATGAATCGTATAAGAGCACAGACGTGCTGTTGCTCCACCAAACTGAAATATCAGAACAGCTGCTGGACTAATGACATTCTCATTAGCTGTTTAGCATGCTAACATGCTAAACACCATGATGAACGAGGTAAACATTGCATCTGCTGAAATTAGCATCTTGAGAGGATCATGATTGGGTATGAAAGGGGCATTGATGCAGATTCCACAGCAGCCTCAGGCTCATCTATCCTACCGCCCCTTGACCACATGATGAACACTAACACAGCCACAGCACCGTGTTTCATTAGTAATTCAACTCGTTAGCTTCCTCTGCAGTTCCTCACGGCTTACCCTCAGCAGGGTGCAGGTGGTGTCGATGGGAGCTTTGGCCAGCAGCTGGCAGGTCAGGTCGAAGTAAGACCTGGGCTGAACGGCGGACAGGGGGATTGTGGGAACCTGAGGGAGGAGGGCCTGGCTGGCGGCCCAGGATCGCAGCTCCTCCACGGTCCGACGGTCCTCCTGGTCGAAGCGGAAGGAGCGGCTGGAGGTCCTCGGCTCCACGGGTCCGCCCACCGCCCCGTCGAATGTCACCACGGAGAAGCCGAAGGTGTTGACCAGCGTGATGGAGTCGTTGAAGAGCTGAGTCTGCGCAGAGAAACGAGGAATTATTCTTAACGTTCGTTTATCTCAAAGTTACATAATCCCAGGTGAAGAACTATAGTTTGATGTTTTATCTCATGACTTCCATCCTTTAAAACTACAAACTAACGTGTACACTTTAGTTTCACAACAAAAGACATGGTTACTAAAAGAAGACGGGACCTTGACTCTGTGCATGCGGATGATGTCTCCGATCTGAAAGATCTTGGGATGGTCGTCCAGCTTCTCGCAGAAGACGGTGCAGCTGATCTTCTGGTTGGACTGATCGGTAATCTTCAGGCTGGAGCAGAAGTCTGTGGAGAGAAGACCTCCTGTGGTTACAGCCTGATCCTGCGACGTGATGTGACCCCACAGGGAAGAGATTAACCTCAGTGTAAAGGCTCTGTCACCTGTTCAAATACAGGTGATGTCAACATGCATATATACAGACCATCCATACCATAATACTTAAAGCCCATAGCAACCCCCGCAGTCCACGTGACAACCCAAATAACCAGATACTGTCCCCAGAGCTCTGACATGTAACACTGCATGTGTTCGATCTACAACAAGTGCACACTGTAAATACACACAACACAACCAAGTACACACAACACACTAATACACACAACACACTATAAATACACACAATACAACCAAACACACAAACACACTGTAAATACATACAACACAATATTTGCAGTATGTTGTGTGTACTTGGTTGTGTTGTGTGTATTTACAGTGTGTTGTGTGTACTTGGTTGTGTTGTGTGTATTTACAGTGTGTTGTGTGTACTTGGTTGTGTTGTGTGTAACAAAGTGACTCTTCCATTAGTTCAGTGGGAGACGAAGCAGAGACACAGAGCTGGACGCAGAGCTGGAGACAGAGCTGGACGCAGAGCTGGAGACAGAGCTGGACGCAGAGCTGGACATAGAGCTGGACATAGAGCTGGAGACAGAGCTGGACGCAGAGCTGGACATAGAGCTGGACACAGAGCTGGACACAGAGCTGGAGACAGAGCTGGACATAGAGCTGGACACATAGCTGGACACAGAGCGGGACATAGAGCTGGACACAGAGCTGGACGCAGAGCTGGACGCAGAGCTGGACGCGGCCGGTCACGACGGTCATTCCAGGCTGCTCTGTGTCCACTGAGTGCTTCTCCACTGTCAGGTCAGACGGACTCCTCTGACATCTTTAAAACACTGTGAAAGACGCTGAAAGTGTCCAGGAAGACGATGACACACACACCTGATGACGCCGCGCTGCGTGGCTGCAGGCTGACAGACTGAAACGTCTGGTGTTCGCTGTTTTCTTTGCTTCCATCGCTCCTCCCCTAACCCTCTCTAACCCTCTCTAACCCTCTCTGCGCTGTGATATCAGCTGCAGTGTGTTAACGGGGAAGTGAAGCAAACGACTGAGCGCTGCTGCAGAGGTGCAGTGGATTTGATGAATGCAGCTTCCTGCGTGATGCTGATGAGGACTGAAGCTTTTAAAGCCCGTTCAAACCCAGACGCTCATTATGAGACGATCAACACGGAAACTGAAAATACACTCTGCCATCCCACTCCTCTCCACACCTTTCTGAGCGCGTTACACCGATAATCAGAGACATTTGCGTCTAAAAAAAGGGAAAATCTCTGCTTTCACTCAGCGCTGATCCGGCTTTTATCACTTCATGAAACATTTTCACTTCTTTTCTGTCTGTCAGCTTGTTTCTGTCTCAGAGGAGGTGATGTGGTTTATGTTCCCACTTTGGTTTACTGAAAACGATCAACCTGTCTTACATTTTTAAACAGGCCACTAAAAATGTCTCAGACACAGCCGCCGGGCGTCCCGACGTCTTTGTCCAGGGTGCTGAAAAGGCTGAAACTCCTTATTTGTCGTTAATTATTGGATTTTTCACATAATTATAACATTTTGGTGAACCTACTGCCTATTATGCAATATTTTCTCACGATATTACTTTGACTTTAGTCTTGAAATCTCAGCAGTGGCTGTGATGAATCGTATAAGAGCACAGACGTGCTGTTGGACTAATGACATTCTCATTGGCTGTACTTTGTGTTTGGCGCCAAATGCTAGCATGCTAACATGCTAAACAAGATGATGGATGTGGTAAACATTGCATCTGCTGAAATTATCATCTTAATATTGCCAGTGTGAGCATGTTAGCATGCTAGTGTTAGCCTTTAGCTCAAAGCCTCTCCGAGCACCGAGCATGGCGGCAGACTCGGCATGTTTTTAGTCATTCGGGCTTCTCTTCCAGGCTTTTCTGTCCATCGTCGGTCTGGTTCAGGACTGACCTGTGCCGCGGCTCCTGAACGGCTGCTTGAAGAAGACCACCACCCCGTACACGTTGACCACGGATCCCGCCTTCAGGGCGTCCAGTCGGACATACGTGTATTTTGGAGCCTTGTTTGTCCTCGAAACCTGAGCAGAGACAAAGCGGAGTTAAAGCGAGGCCCCAGCGGCTCAGGTTAGCACGCTGCGTTACGGCACTTTAAAATACATTACGTTTATTTGACAGATGCTTTTCACTAAAGCAACTTAAATCCTCTCCCCTCCCACACACCCACTCACTCAGAGTGTGATAAGACACCGTGGGGTTCAGACCGCTGCAGTGTGTCAACATCCCTTAACATGTGCGATGATGCTGAGGAGAGGGGGCAGAATCAGGCAGGGGTTTCATCATTTACTCACTTTACACTTTCACAGCAGCTCATGTGTTAAACTATATATAATTTCACAGTTGTCACTACATTCACTCGGGTGTAATCCCTCGTCCATTCCTGTGCATAACATCGCCTCACTTATCATTTATCAACACGCTGTGACAGCAGGAGTCCAGCTGCTCTCTCCTCTGCTCTGTTCATTTGCTGCCGTCAGCTAACAATGAAGCTGCTGCAGACGGCAGACAGTCACTTCCTGCATGAGTGTCAGAATAAAGGTGCTGAGCTGACATTGTGAAGCCGTGAGATGCAGGCCAACACTTCAAACATAAGAAAGATCCGTCCATGTTTGTCTCCTCCTTCGCGTCATGTGGACATGCAGATGTTTGATCACAGCAGCTCTGGCTGTTTGTGAAGCATGTTCAGTGTTTGATTAGCAGACTGATCCCACAGCCGCACTGCAGCAGTTACAGTACATTTAAAAATACCTGAATAAAGACTTTCTGTTCCAGGCGGTGCGTTGCATCCATCATCACAGTGTTGTCACTGCTAACAGCTGTCACATCTGCATGCTAACATGCTAACCGAGGTCAGCTAAATGTTGCTCAGAGCAGCCGACCTGCATCACATGTGACTTTCAGCTAAAGATCTGAAAAATGAGCATGTGCTCAGAAAAGAGGAGCGCAGACAGAGGCAGTGTGTCCAACGTTTATTTTCCCAGCACTGCTTCCACAATACAAAACAAACCCATTAGCTCTTAAATTCAGTCTTTAAACTTTGATCGCTGGCTTTTGAAAACATTTAATCTCTCTTTTTTAGTCGTTTTCATTCTGTCCGTTGCATTTATTCTGCTCTAAAAATGTTTATCACAGCTCCACCTCACCATCACTCCGTCACGGGCTTCATATTTGATTGGCTGTCTCTCTGCAGGCCGACAGTCTGGTTTAATCGTGAAAGTCTCTGAGCTGCTGTGCCGCTGAGTTTGTATTTCACTCAGGAAGCCGAGGCTAGTTAGCATAGCTTCCGAATGTCAGCACTGATTCCCGCTGGATGTTTTCAGTCATGTTATTTCAACACCTGCTGAGTCACTGGCAGCGCTCACGCTATGGAAAAGGCCGGAAGCCAGCTGGCGTTAGCGGCCTCTCTTTCATGGCTGCCGTTGTGGCGATGGCAAACAACCAGACAACCAGCATCCACAGAAAGGGGAAGTGGTGCAGCCTGCGATGTGTATGTCAGCCATGGTTTGAATCATTAGAGGGTGAGACAAGCAGCAGGGAGAGCTCAAAACCAGGGTCAACAGCATCAGCCCCCAGCTGGCTGCTGCCTGCCTGCTGCTGGCACTGAAGGACAGAAATCAATGTTCGTACAAAAAAAACTATTTTTGGGGGCCATCATGACAAAAAAAAAGAAATTTTCTTTTTCTTTTTTTTTAAATCATAATGTGACTCAAAACAAACACTGAGGAGATACTGATGAAGTGGCACGTTAGCAAAAATGAAAACTACTTGTCACCAAAACTGGCAAATTAAAGCACTTTTTTAAGACTTAAGGGGTCTTTAATTCATTTATATCGAGGGCTGGTTGAGTGCATTATGGAATAATTAAGGTGTTTTGAAGCTTTTTACAAAATATTTGTCTGGAGGTGGTTGGGTTTGACTTGTTTATGATTATATATTGCATAATAAGAAGTTATTAAAATGTCATGTTGTGACAAAATCCATGATGTTCTGAGTAAAAGTCACAAAAGAAGATAAAAATGTCCCTGCAAACAGTCGGAAACGGCGTGCGGACACACACTGATGTGCACTGATCTGAGGAAAGTGTGTGTGACAACATGTCGGATTTTTCTCCTGAAATCTTCCGCAGCGTCTTCTTCTTCTTCTGTGCTTTAATAATAATAATAATAAGATCGTAAAGTAACTGAAAGCTGGGAGCTTTAAAGACACTCCTCTAACCGTCCTCATCACCAGGGTCTGCTGAGACCCTGATCCAGGGGGAGCGACCCCGAGCAGCCAGCAGCTGACATGAAGCTTCCTGACAGATACAAGACCTCCACAACACACTGCAGCAGCCTCTTCAGCTACCCGGGCTCGTGACTCTGACCTCAGCGGAGAGCGCGGAGCTCCTCTTGATGGCCGGCGGGGACCCGGGGTCGGGAGGAGGCGGCGGGCGGGACACCTGAGGGACGAGGACAGAGAGGAGACATTAGAGCAGACGCCGCTGCTGGAGGACAAATGACAGGGAGAGTGAGGAAGTGAGGGGGAGTAGAATAATATCAGAAGGAACCACTGTGTCAAAAACAGAAGCAATGCTGAGCTTCACCGCAGAATACAACGGATTTTAATAAAAGAGTGAATCTTATTTCTATATGTTCAGCCAATCAGCCTGCAGCACCCTCTACCCTTCAACATCCACACTGAGCTTTTTGACTTCGACCAATTTTAATACAGTTTTTGAAATATTGGGCATGCTGATGAATATAAATAAATATAAATACTGGAAATAAAGTTTTGAAATTCGCTTCAAAGCGTGTCGGCCGGAAATGTGAGGAAGCGTGTTGTGTTGTGTGTGTCGTGATGGTTGCAGGTGAAACATGAGGAGGATGTGAAATTCATCAGCAGGTAAACAGAGACACGTCTCCAGGTGGTCGTGTTGATGTTGTGTCTGTCTGACGGAGACGCAGAGTGAGAGACGGGCGGAGACGAGAAGACATCACGCTCTGACGCACGGTGACTGTACTGAAGTTAGCTTCTGAGCTAACATTACATGTTCATTACAACATACTGTGGTTGATCTGTTTGCACTCAGACCACAGACTGAACCAGTTAGCTTGGACGGGGACTGACACCCTCCTCCTCTCAGTCCAGCTGTTTAGTGTCCACCACAGTTTGATTGACAGCTTTCACACCACCTCAATCGCACTTCAGGCGAACAGCAGAGGCTGTTTTAACCAAACAGGCCAGATGTGAAAGATGTGGGCCGACAGCGCAGACGAACCGTCAACGCCAGACTGAGAAAGGGCTTATTCATATAGACTCAGATTTAGAAAAGTCCTCACGTAAACACAGGCGTCGTCTCCTGACAGCAGCAGGTTAAAGGGATGCAGCTTGTCCTTATGAACTGTGGGAGACTTGCCCACAGTGAAGCCGGAGGCCACCACCACATCCTGCAGGAAGACACAAGATAAACAACAACAAGCAGGGAAATCAGGGATTAGAAGTGAGAGAGCAGAGAGAGATAAATATACATCCTTCTTCCCAGAGGGAGGACAGATTGAAGCAGCAGATGCGGCGTCCTGGGAGACATTAAGTAAGACGTCACAACAAGCAGCCGATGATAAGCTGGTGTGAAAAGTGGAGATTGTCTTTTGTTTGGCATGTCAGCTGCCCCCGAGACGGCTTGAAAGCCCGACAAAGGGACGGCAGATAGTCTGAATAATCACGTTACAGAGACACACAGCCTGACAAGAACTCTGTGATCTGCAGCCGAGCACGGCGGCTCAGCCTCTGACGGTTTCCTGACTTCACCGAGCTTTGCGGCGCGCTGAGCTCCATCAACACGCCGCCGCAGGGAAACCGAAAACACAGCGAGATGCTGCCGACTGAGGATTATCCCTGATGCGTTCACTGTCCCCACCCAGGTCAAAAACAGGCTCGCCGCTCTGCAAACAGCATCACAGCTGCTGCCATGTACAGATGTGCACAGATGTGACAGTATCAGAGGAACTTTGTGAAGTTCAAGGGGGCTGCAGGATGTGAACTGTCACACTGGAGGCCTGACACATGAAGAGCCGAGCGAGCGGAGCTCAGGATAATCTATTCTTTGAAGGAAACCTTGAAGCTGTAATCCTCAAGATTTCAGTCCTGCTCCCAGAAATCTGGAGGTGGAATCCACTCGCTGAGCAGCTGCTTTGTCAGAAACAACAGAGGAGCTACTGGTGACAGATTCGTGGCACTTCCTGTGGCTGCTTCACAATAAAAGCCACCTTATGTTTCACCAGTTCAACGCTTTGAATGTGACGCAGCAGCCGGTTAAAACGCATTAGCAGAAACTTGGCGCGGCTCTGGTTCATCTGGAGGTGAGTGAACGCTAAACTGCGACTTCAAATGAGATCACTAAAGATGGAGCGCATGTATGCATTGTTTCCTGTTAATCCTGTGTGTGAAGGCGGCCTGAGTGTAGCACAGGAGGCTCCACCAGTGACAACGACAGCTGTTACTGAGAGAACTCAGCATTCGACACTCAGTCATCAGGGAACGCAAATATCCAGAAAAAATACTGTATAATAAAAATAAGCTTTCATTCTTGAAAACTGAAGGATTTTTTTACTCTACATGCAGATTCTGTCTTATTTTTATTTAATCATTTAACTTTAGCTTCTGGGGGATAAAATAAAGGATCATAAAAGATAATAAAGGATCATCATCTTATCTTAAAGTTAAGGGAAAACTTGGCCCATTGCTGTTCATATCTACCGCCACATTAAACACTTCACATGATCTAGATAAACAGGCACTTTCGATTTTTCCTCCTTATTTCTTCAGAGCGCAGTATTTTCAATCACTTCGAGCCACGGGAGGCTAAACACAGCTCAGCGCACATTTCTTCAAACACACAGTACGGAGATGAATTCATCTCATCTCCCCGATCATCACACCGATCAGCTGATCACACGAATCAATCAGCTCTTTACCTCATTCAAATCACAGATTTTATGGCCCAGAAAAAAAAATCACACCTTCCAAATACCCAAGCCTTGTTTATAATGTCAATAAAATAACGCATCCTCATCAGCGTCACATGAATATTCATTAAAAAGGCTTTCAGAGGTTCCTCACTCACCCTCTCACGTGAGAGGACTCAAGGGACAAACTCCTCTCTGCCTGACAAGGACACTTTCTCTACTCGCTTTTATTATCTAATCAAACAAATCCGTCAAATGCGATAAGTGCAATAAGTCGTATATTTTCCAAGCAGAGTGAGGGGCTGAGCAGAGCACTGAGCACTGACAGTAAAAAGCAGCTTATTAAATCAAACAAAACAACACAAATTCTGACTCAAAGCTCTGCAGCTGTCCATTAAGACGGTTTCGAGGAGAAGAACATGACAGATGTTCGTTCAGAAGCAGAACTCGTCCTTCAGATGGACAGAAAACTAAATCTAATCATCACCGTCACATCTCATCATGATATTCTGTCTCCTTATTGCTCATTAGGCAGAATTAAACTGCCTCGCACGCAGTCTGACTACATTTACTGAAGGAAGTCTAAAGAGGACAGCAACTGGACGGTTTCGCTCAAACTGGATTTTCTTTTCCTCTCCTTCATCTTTTCTGCGGCGAAAAGATGAAGAAACATGCAGCATTTTCTCAAACAACCATCTTTATATCCTCAGCAGCACACAGCGGAAGAAGCTGAATTAGAAAACAAATGATTGGTTTTGGTTGGCTTTACATTTAAAATATCTTTGGAAACACCTTTCACATTAAAAGCATACTAACAAAGGTTGTGCACCTTGTGAGGCTGGAAGGCTTTTAATGTGACACGTAGGATGTGTTAGCTTTCAGTGACATTAGCTTAGCTGTGACGGAATAATCAACGAATGGGAATCAGAGTGCGAGAATGACAGGACTGTGTTGGACTGATGGACGTCCTGCTGAGGACATTATGCTGAATTTGTAAAGACAACAGCTGAATGTGGAGGAGGTGTTCATCAACAGCAAATTAAAATGGAAGCGGCTTAAAAAACAGGAAGGCTTCTTACTGAAACATGACGAATTATGTTTAATACCAAACACACAACAGTCAGAAATAAAAGTCCGTCTCTAATATAAGCCTGTCTCAAAAAAAGGTCTCTGAAAGTAAAATTAATAAAACTATGAGACTTCAGAAAAGCATCACAATTAACAACAAACATTTAGTTTTTCTAATTAAACAAACAAATGAATTACTGATTATTCTGGCCTCTTTATGAAGTATTATGGGATATCCAAAATAAGTTGCAGTCCTCCGTGAAGGTGAAGAGTGTTTGAGATGCACTGGGAAAAAAAGCACACCACCTGGTCTGTTATCACACAAAGGAGATGAAACAGAAATAACTCAAACTGTGAATCACAAGCAGAACGCTGTGCACGAGCACCATCACGTCTCCATCCACACCTCATCCCAACAGCATGTCTGCACACAGCAAAGACACACTCAGGTGATTCGTGTCTGAGGACTGAAAAACATTAGTGTTTGCACTGAAGTTAGAAACCTGAGCAGTTACCAGCAGTGAATATACTTCTTTCAAATGAACCTACCCCTTGATTGACAGCTTGACTGAAGTCCTTGGCCAGCGCTCCCAACAGGACGACATTAATGGACGACGTGTTCGGTTGGGAGTCTTCTTCTGCAACACAGACGCAGGACATCTTTTAAAACTAGAACAAAGTAAAGACGGACGATTCGACGTTCAGAGGCGTTTACATGACGAGGCAGAGGGACCCCACGCAAACACGGGGAGGACACAGGGAGGACACAGGGAGAAGACCGGGAGGACACAGGGAGGACACAGGGAGAACACAGGGAGGACACTGGGAGAACACCGGGAGGACACGGGAGAACACAGGGAGGACACAGAGAGGACACGGGGAGGACACAGGGAGGACACAGAGAGGACACGGGGTGGACACAGGGAGGACACGGGAAGGACACAGGGAGGACACGGGGTGGACACGGGGAGGACACAGGGAGGACACGGGGTGGACACGGGGTGGACACGGGGAGGACACAGGGAGGACACGGGGTGGACACGGGGAGGACACAGGGAGGACACGGGGTGGACACGGGGTGGACACGGGGAGGACACAGGGAGGACACGGGGTGGACACGGGGAGGACACAGAGAGAACACAGGGAGGACAATCAAATGACATCATAATTCTTCAGATGACACCAACCTTTCTCCATCATCGTGTGACTACAGTCCTATAAATCATATCTTCAAGTGCAGGAAATTTAAGGTGGATCTCTGAGTTTTGCGAATTCTGCGCACTTTCTGGGATCTTGGTGAGGGGAAATGTCAAACGTGGTGAATCGGAGCCCTCGTCCCGCGTTAGGCCTGCCGCTTCCCATTAACGAGGAGTAACGTGTGATTTGTTTGTAAAACCTGTGCGGTCCTGTCCATTAGCGGCACCTCACTTGAGCGACAGATAATTAGAGCAGCAAGGCAGAAACATCAGTGGGTTAGAAGGAAGCGGTGCTGCTCAACCTGAAATGCTTCCACACATGACTTCTCAGATGTCTCAGCGTCACGCCAGCGTTACTGACAGGACATGAGCTGGTCTCATCGGTCTGAACAAACTGGACTAAACTGGGAAAACACCATCATCAGTCAGGTTCATACGACCACAGAATACATCTCTGCAGAGACAAGCAATGCAGGAGAGGTGGTCCTGCTCATCCTGCAGCTGGAGACACAGAGAGTTTCAACGAACAGTAGGCAGGATGTCCCCGCCACAATAAGAGCCTCAGCTCTCTGTGGCTTTTTAATCAGGCTGCTCAGAGATAAGAAGGCCAGAGACAAGACGACAATGAGGCAGAGTGGCCTCCGTCTGCTTCTACAATACAGACCAGTTAAACAGCTTAACATGCGCACACACAGACACACACACACAGTCCTGATCGGTCCACACACACACACACACACACACACACACACACACACACACACACACGCACACACAGCGAAACACTCCACGCCATCAGCTCTGCAATGCTGCGCTGCTTTTAAGCCTCTCTTAGGCTCAGAGTTTCGGTTTTACAGCACATTTAGCGTCTGGTCAAGTGTCGGCATTTCCAGCTGCTTTCAGCAAACGAGCTTGAGCCGACAGCACTTCTGACCTTTGTGAACTTCTATATGGGAAATCTCATCACCAGCAAAACACCTTCGCAGTGGCGACCTTTAAGGGAACAGGACTGAGCCGTGGAGGCCATCTGATCAGCTGGCTTTCTAAAGGCCGGGAGTCAGCAGCCCCTGGGTGTCAGCCCAGTAACTGCTGGTTTTCTGGCTACAATAGCTCACCAAATAGCCTGCAATTAGCCGCCACATCACCAAGCTTCCACCGCCATCTGTTCCCCGAGGACATGAACATGAGTCTCACACAGTAAATGGCTGCAGTTATATGGCAATTTCATCCAAAGCACTTCACTGTTCGTTCATTCACTCGCGGGCGCACCGACGGCAGCGAGCTACCTCGCACAATGCTGGTGTGACCATCTGGAGCAATCTGGGGTCGAGCGTCTGGGCAAAGGACACTTCAACCAACGCTGTGATCACTGGGCGACCTGCGCGACCTCCTGAGCCACAGCCGCCCGCCGAGCCCATAACCTCACACTTTAACCCAAAGCGTGGCGGGGAACAATAAGCTTACATTTTAAAGACATTAGAAACTGCATTTAAAGCTGTACGCTGGTTTTGAATGCCTGCTGTGTCTTTTGTCATTAAAAACTACGTATTTATTCTCGTCAAAGCTAGTTTTGACCAGGATTTTAGTCTAATTTTGATCAGATTAAGTTTCAGATGAGCTTCAGTCTTTTTAAGGTCAGTCAATGTTATATTTGTTTAAGTGCATCACAAAAATGATCAAGCTGAATTCTGCAAATCGGGTGCGTAAATACAGATAATATTGTTTGTTCAGGACATAAATGACTCCCAGTCAGTGTGCTCCTTAGCTAAAAATGAACCAGTTAGTTACCAGTTCATGGTTGTCGGACTGTCGAAAGCAAAGTTAGCCAAACTAAAATCTCCACACACACCCAAAGTGTACAAAGAGATGGTTTCTCGTGGTGACTGACACACACACACACACGCGCACACACACGCGCACACACACGCGCACACACACACGCACACACACACACACACACACACACACACACACACACACACACACACACACACACACACACACACACACACACACACACACACACACACACACACACACACACACACACACACGTAGAGAGTTACCTTGAATGACGGCCTTCAGGATGAAGCTGTCAGCCGCTAACGACACCAGTGGACCTTTGCGGACCACTTTACCCTGGAAATGTATTAAACATGAAACTCAGAGACAAACTGGAAAGCGTTTAGCTCCGAGTGAAGCTCTGCAGAGGCCTGTCAGCTGATCAAAGCCACGTCAGAAAAGTGAGCAGCGTTGATGAGCGCCTCGGGGAAATGAGCCGCGAGACAGAAGGTGGATTATTCTGCTCCTTTGGTTTTCATAAATACAGTGTATTCCTGCAGAGCACTAATCAAGAAGAAGGAAATAACTTCACAGTCAGAAAAGAGAAACCAGGTGGATGTGGACAGATGGCGGCTGGTGGCAGATAAATGAAACGGGAGTAAAGAAGAAATACACGGAAATCAGGGCAGGAAAGAGGAAAATGCATGAAATTGTTGAACTCTACAGAAAAATGTACCTGCATAAACCACCTTTAAGCTTTTCCAGAAGCGACTGATAAAGTTTCTCATCAGTGAGTGAAAATTAAGCCTTTCTGGTCTCGACCTGATGTCAACAAACCTTGACCGTCTTGTTGGAGGAGTCGGTGTCGGCACCGATGAGCGAGATGGGAATCCTGGTCATGTGCGCTGGTACCTGGGCATCTGGCCCCGCCCCCGTCGACAGCACACGGACAGGCATGACATAAAGGTGACCTGAGGGACGCGAACGGAGAAACACGATTAAGTTCTGAGGTGACAAACAGTTGGGGTTAGAGTTCAGCGTCAGCTTTAACTGGACTCCAGGTCTGTCGACAGTGATGTCACCAGCAGATCACCTGACAGTTCATGTCTGTCTGCTCTGAGCAGAAGTGAACGTCGGTGGTTTCAGGCTTTAAACTGTCGTCTGTCTCAGCAGACAGGCCACACAGCTGCTGATCCGGCCTGTGATCTGCGGTTTTAAGGTCCAGACTGTCCTCCACCGCAGACGACTCATTACCGGGATAAAACCTCTGACAGGAAACACCAGATCCATGTCGACAGCGCGGCAGGAGGGTTAAAGTCTGTGAGGCATTTCAGAGAGAAACCCAGAAAAGTGTTGGCCATGTTCCCAGCAGGTAGCACGTTGCTTCCTGTCAGAGCTCGTTAGTTTGATTTCCGGCAGATTTGACTCTGGAGTCCCTCTGTGGTACCTCGTCGACCGAGGACGGCGGAGCGGGAACAGCCTGCGAGGCAGACGAGCTGTTCACTCGGCCGTACAGTCAGCCGCTCAGCCAGGCGGAAAACACGGCCAGGAAAAAATAAAATCAAATAAACCTCTCCGATTCAGACCAGAGGGGAGGAGCCGGAGGCCGAAATTAAAGCAGGAGGAGTGATTCATTCATGAGTGTGGAGCTTCTCTGATGATTTCGTGAAGTGACCTACAGCTGCTACGAGTCAGTCCGGCGGTCTGTCTGCTGCCCCCCCCCCCCCGCCCCGAGCGTCACAGACTCACCTTCTCCCGCAGGTTCATTAGCCGGGACGCTGGAGCTGCGGCTCACCTGACAGCTCACAAAGATCTCGACAGCTTAAACACCAGAATTAGTCTGTCAGCCCGGAGTCGCTGTCGCACACAAACAAAGGCAAAACCTGCATCCTTTTTTCAGGGGGGGGGGGCACACAAAACCTGCTTATTACCGAAAGCTGACAGCAAGTGTCTGCTCAGATTCTTTGTTCAGGTGCAAACAAATACAAACGCTTCATCCTTTTCTAAACATATGTTGAATTTGGAAGAAAAAACAAACAAGGAAACGATGATGCAGCATAAAGCAAAGGGACGTAAATACAAAAGCAGCGCAAGTCAAGTCAGTTTCAAAGGTGCAGTAAAACCGAACGCCACGCCGGGCCTGGAACGACCTCACGATGCTGGAGGAACATGTTTGTTTGGGATTTTTCTGAAGATACATGATTAAACACATGAAACTACAGGCCGGATCGTAACTGGGCAACTCCATGGCCACACCGCATCCTGACAAAAGCCACCTGCATGGTAAAATCCTGCCACCTGGACCTGCTGGACCTTATCTGGACCTGCAGCGGGCCGACCTGCAGCCTCCTGCGGCTGCTTGGTTGGCAGCTTCATTTAAATGAACGGCGCAGACTGAGCTGAGTCAGAGTCCTTCCCACAGAGCAGCAACATATCAGAGACCACCAGTTGGCTGTAAACAGTCCGCTGATCCCCGCGGTGGGACGGCAGCTGATCCCAGCCAAATGACGGCTGGGCCACCCCGAGCAGACAGCGGCCTTCCTGCTCCTCACGGCGTCGCCGAAACCCACCGCCCGGCTGCTCCGGGACAGTCATTAAATCAGAGGGTCACTCAAGTTCATCCCTGCAACATCGTTCATGAGGAACAGAGAGGCTGAGAGGGACAGAAGACAGATCTCCAAACAGCAGCTCGCTGCTGAACCACGGGCTCAGCGCAGCAGTCAGGACTGCAAACCAGACGTGACTTTCAGGGTGGGAGGACACCGGACACTCCTCCCCCCAGAAGACAGCAAGACCTGCTGAGCTGCAACAATGAGCTGATGAGTTGATCAAAAGAAAATCAATGCCAAACATGTTGATTATTGATTTGTTTTTCAAGCAAAAATGTCTTCTAGCTTCTTAAACGTCACTTATGACGGTGACTGAAGAGTCTGCTTGGACAAAAGAAGCAATGTGAAGACGTCAGTTTGGTGATGAGCAGTTTTTACAATTCTGCAATATTTTATTAACTAAATGATGTGAAAACAATTGGCAAATTAACTGATCGTTAGTAGTTATCCCTGCGAGCTCAGTCACACCGTTTTATTTAAAAATGCCGCCTAAAATATCAATTAAACAATTAGCAGTTTGACAGAAAATGAATTGACAACAATTCTGATAATTATTTTCTTTTTTTCAAGCTTTACCAATGTGAGGATTTGTTGCTTTTCTCTGTTTAATATCATCATAATCTGAGTATCTTTGGATTTTGAGGGTGATGGTGAGACAAAGCAAAAAATTTGAGGATGTGACAGGAAAGAGGTCGCTCGTAGTCTTGAATGTACGGAGAATTATCACCTGAATCTGCAGCTCGACTCGGCTTTGAAGGCAGGTAGCTGTTTAAGGAAAAGCTGTGAAACACTTCACTTCCTGCTCAGCAGTGGAAGACCTGGTGAACAAACTGGAGCATTTAGCAGCAAAAGATGGACATATGTCCACACTGGACACTGGATTTAACACTCATCAGGTGGAAACAAACACGGCTCCAATGAATGATAATGTTGCTTCATAACTGCTGGATGTGCTAATAAGCAAACGCTTGCTGTCAAGTTCTTCACATCAACTTAAAAGCTGATTATATGTCAATGCTGTGGCCAATAGAAATCAGCTATTGCAGGTTAAAGAATTCCTGCACTACTGTTATGCAAATATCTGGAGTTGGATGCATTGAAACAAACATCCAGTCGGGTGTTAATTCAGATCCAGTCATCCGTTAAAGCGTTACAGAAGCAGAGGGTGCAACAAGGCGATTAAAAGGTGAAACCATGAAAACCCTGCAGAGAACGCGACTGAAATATGGCATTATGTTTGTTTCACGTATTCATCAGATGTGTGTCGCCGGCTGACACGTTCAGAGGATAACCAAAGTTAACGCAGAGGCAATTATTAACAAACACCCACTGAGAACCAAACCAAACTCTTAACGCCCATATTTAATTGCTATTTTACAATCTTAATTTTCCAAAGTACACTCATTAATTATGGACACACACACACACACACACACACACACACACACACACACACACACACACACACACACACACACACACACACACACACACACACACACACACACACACACACACACACACACACACACACACACACACACACACACACACACACACACACACACACACACACAGCTCAGCGTTGGCTGCAGCCTGAAGGTTCATTTTCCACCACATAAAAGCTCCAGCTGCCGCGGGCGTACGCTCCAGCAGCTTCACCTATTGAATAAATAAAAAAATAAACTCGCACAGCTCAGCAGGTGATTTCAGGGGGTTTTATCAGGTCAGGAGCAGCTTGCGAGCGCAGAGCAGAGGGAGCGTGTCGAGGGAGAGCGGCTCTGCGGCGCTCAAAGAAGCCCATTTATTAAAACCATTTAAAACCACACTCCAGCACTGAGTCACAGGTCCTCTGTGGACGAGAGCGGGAGAAAAAAGGCTAACAGACAGACGGACCCTCGACACAGACACTCCTGTTTAAATTGTCTCATATCTCACATCCGCGTTGCACTTCCTCCAGGGAAAAAAGTAAAAGGTTACATCTTTAAAAAAGCCACTCGGCGGCTGCTTCGCCCTGCACATCCACCGAGTGCAAACATGTGGGCAGGACAGAGCTTTGAATCACAGACTGCAGTTCAAATTCACAATGGAGGAAACAGCTACGCACGGCGTGAACAATGTCACTCGTACAGCCCATTTACACCTGCTGTTACAGTGCAAACTGTTATGTAGATGAGGAAAAACACGTTGATGGAAGGCGGATCGTCAGCGGATGCGCCTGACCACACCTGGAGGTGGTCTGGCTGTTCGGACCTGAAGCAGCTGTAAACACAGTCTGTACACTGTGCTGGCATCTGTACGCAGCATAACACTGATACAGATATTTGTTTTCAGCTAGCATGAAATGTACATTGCTGCACAAATTTAAAGAGGGAGCTGGAAGAGACAGGCCTCTAATTACTGATTATACGTCTATTCTGTGCCATTAAAGTGCCAAATGCATTATTCAACAGAAAGCCAAACTGTGGTTACATGTAGGCGACAAAACTACTCAGCTAGGCTGAGGAAAAGACCATGGTTTGGGTTAAAATAGACCCTTTTTAGACCCTGTTTCCAGAAGAGTAAATAAGCGTTTTTGGCTGAAACAGTATCTATGTCGATTGTTCACCAACAGGGAATTGAACCTCTAACACAATGAGCAGTTAAACTACAGAATATTTCATCTTTTCATCTTGTTTAATCTGATTCATCATCAGAAAAGGCTTAAAATATTCATTGTTTCACAATGACACACACTTTGTCGTGGAAAGTCTTCTTATCTGTGCATCCCCAGAAATCATCTGTGCCATCTCCTCACCGCCGGGATGGAAACACAGATCCAAAAGGTTTATTTCCACGCAGACCGGAGGAGTTTCCTCTGCAGCAGGGATCGGAGAAATCCTCCCAGAGGGCAGCAGGAGATGAACCTCGCCGCATGCAGCTGATAAGACGCTGTGAAAAGGCAGCGCGTCCTCATAGTTTGGTTTTATCAATGATGATAACTAAACCATGATTGCTGAGTTTATTGTTCTTCACATCCCCTCACATATGCACTCCTGCAGTATATTACAGGACTCCGGTCATGTGGGTGCTGCCACAGCCGAGCTAATGCAAAATGCAATCAACCTGAACCCACTGCGGACGAATTAATCCATTTGTGGTTTCATTTAGGAAAAAAACACCCTGTGGTGCCATCATAAAATGTCTTGTTTTATCGAACCAAAACTCAAAATGACCACAAACCACAGAACTGATGGAGGAGTTGAAGGGTGATGGGCAGTGTAGGGGTGGGAACTGGGAACCGGATCTAAAGAGTCTGATCCATCAGAGTGATCCGCCTCGGAGCTGATCAGTTCCTTTTGAATTGAACTGTGTATATTTTATGTTTAACCTGCTGCTGCAACAGAAGAATTTCCCCAATTGGGATCAATAAAATAAAAGTCCAAGTCATCAAGTCGACTTCTTTGCTGCTGAGAGGAATCATTGACGTCCTCGTCTAAACCTTAAAGACGTGAGCAAACGCAGCGTTTTGTACGTCAGGCCGTCAGTGCTGCTCCGGTCTGTGCCACAGTGAAAAGCTGACTTCTGAAACCTCCTCCTCAGTCGAAGTCTGTTGAAAATATGACCTTAATGATGGCGCACGTTTCTCTGCTTGCAGAAGCAGATTTGGATAATCTTCTCCAAACTGAAACACTGAAGACTTGCTGACTGCAGGCACAACACTGGCTGGTTTTATCGGTTTAATGGAGGTGGTTAGAGGTTTTAATGAGCTCCTGTGGAGCTATCACCTCACTGAAAAAATGATTTCTACTAAAATGAAGCCTCAGTGTTGGCTGAGAACCACTTGGGGCCAAAGCTGTCAGATAAGGCGACAGAATCAGCAGGTCTGTAATTATAGTATCAGAGAAGATGACAACTTAATAACAGCATTTAATTGCACAGAGGTTTTTGAGGAAAAACATACCTTACAGCAGTGTGAGATATCACGAACATGTGGCTGCGGGATTACACACTTCCAAACGTCAGCCCATCGTGCTGAGAGTAAAAAAAGGCTGACGCACGTCGTTAACTCACATCATAATTCATTCGCAAACGACCTGAATGTATTCTGCAAACTCTCAAATTAAAGACAGTATTCAAATAAAGGCAGAGACGATCAGGAAGGTTGGCCAGAAATCATCGAGGAGGGGAGGAATCACCTGCGCCGTGATGCCTCACCTGTGACAAATCCAGTATAAAGCACGTTCCCACAGCACTGAATCCATCAGTAAAACAGGTCATTTCATACCCAAACGCTTCTACTTTGCTGTTTATGCTCAGTAAAATCACTGTGAATGCAACGCAACACTTCCTGCAACTATTTCACATTAAAAGCCTGCCAGGAAGAGGACGCAGAGGGTCTTTCAAGCTTTTATTGTGAAAGCTACGTGTGGGAGCAAGTGATGGGGGGGGGGCTAAACTCCACTGCACCCTCAGCACAGCCACTTCCTGTTCGGTTCACCTGTCACCTGTCCTGTTACATCGCAGTTAACGCCTCCACATTTTTTTCATCCAAGCCGGACAAGAAGAAGAAAATATAATATAAAATATAACATTTTTCCTGGCAAATTATGGCGGCGTGATTAAATCTGTGATTACTCTAAATTCAACTGCAGACATACTGCAGTGTGATGTATTAATCATATCACATGTGAGATTTGTTTGTCATTACTCAATAATTTTACATTTCTGGCACGATCGTTCATCCAGATAAAGAGACTTAATTGGTCTTTTCTGAAAAGTCTTTCCAAACATTGAATAACACAGAGGAGCGTGTCTTACTCGCGGGACCTGTCTGCGGTTGAGTATAAGCACTGCAGTCCAGACAGCAGCATGCAGAGGACACAGTAACAAAACAACAACAGAGACTTTCATCTTTGGCTCGGTCGTGGAATTAATTAACATTAATACGCTACAGCTGAGCACATTTGCCACCAACAGATGTCTCACAGCGAGCAAAACCACCATCAATTTGTAAAGACGCTGGTCAAATGTAAACATGAAAGCGTGGCTCTCGCAGCATGAAAGATGCATTTTCAGATTCCCACTTCAAATTAAAACTGATTAACCCTTCAGCCCAAAGTTCAGCCTCTCAGTGTCACTTAAACATCGCCCGGCCATCAAAACGTCGTCGCATTTCACTCAGTTTTATGCACAACTGACAGATTCATCTCAGCGTCCTGCTGGACAGCTTCAGTCTGCTCTTTCAGCCTCTTCAGCAGGCAACCAGCCACAGCCTGGAGTCTCCTTTTCAGTCCAGCCAGCAGCGTATGAGGTGCAGAGAGGTGAAAAAAGTGGCAGGTGGTCCCATGATGCAGCATCCACTGAGGCACAAAAGGAGAAATACCAGGATGCCACCGCCAGATGAAAGTCAGCGGTCCAGCAGGGGGTCGCCGGGGTCACGCATTGTGTGATCTGTCCCGCAGCGAGCGGCCGCCGCTTCAAAAGCAGGAGGGAGCGCTCGACTTTTAACTCACAGACGGGCGGAGACAGGACGAGTAAGCTCTTCAGACCTCATGGATATTCACCAGCAGCGAGGAGAAACCAGGAGCTGAGCGAGCAGCTGACTGAGGTCACATTCAGTCGGTTGAATCTGTAAACGCATCTTTTCCTCTCGGTTTCAGCCCTCCGTCTGGACCAAAAGGGCATTTTTCTCCTTTCAAAACAGACCTTTACCAAACCGCAACCGGCCACCTGCAACTTTCTCTTCAAATGCCAGCACAGCCAAGCAGATCGCAGGGCTCTTGTCACCATCCCTTATTTAAGCTGATTTTGCAAGACGGCGCTGAGATGATAAAAAATAAAGACTTTATCACCACAAAGCATCAGCTGGGAACGACTGCTGGTTAACAGGTCGTGCTTATGGGCCATGATAAAAATTTCCAACACAGACAGCAGAAACGTACAAACGTAACAGACAGAAATACCCTCCATTTCCTGTAACTCATCACGTGAGGTTCACGAGGCGCGCCATTGGCTGGATTACTACGCCCACCTTGGCAGACGCTGCCACAGCGGGTGCCGTGCATCATGACCTAACAAATCAATGTCGAAATTTCTGGAATTGATTTGAATCAATTTCATGGATCAGCCGTTTCAGACTTTCTGTCGTCTCGAACTTTTTCTGTGATGAATAAAAACAAATGTCAAGTACAGCTAACTTTCAGTAACGGCTGATCTGAACCCTGAGAGGGTGAAATGACATCAGTGCTGTGGCCTGACGTAATTCTACGGTGTACTCACTTAACTGGAGAACAAAGTGTCCCTAAAACATCTCCTCTGCTTTCACTGATGGTGGAAATGACTAGAAACCAGTAACACACTCCTCACATGAAGGACGAGGAGTCAAGACACAAACTTAAAATGAGCAGGAACATATTAGATCCAAAGGAAAGTGATGTCGAGCTCTCACAGATGGTGTGTCACTGTATGTCACTTTGATGAGTGGATGGGCGTAAAACAGCGTGATTCTGACTGATATATGCCACCGCTGACTGTTAGCACAGCTGCCACCTAAAAGCAGCAGGTGCCATGTAAAAGTGGCAGCTTACGCAGCTATAGCAGAGAAACCACTCACTGTAGAGAGCTGCCACATGTTAGGAGATCTTAATGTCAGTGGAACAGCGATGTGCTTCACATTAGCCATTGTGCTACATCAGTGGGAAGTGGTGCTGTGTGTGCTGCTTTAACCAAAGACCTCGTGTTTTTTGAGCAATTTTTTGCGGCAGCGACAAAGAACAAGCCAAGGAATCATCATGTGACGCTAAATCAGAGGATATGCTGATGGCGTGGAACTTCAGTGACCTGCCATTTCTACAAGAGCCAGAACAACAGCTGTGGAAATAAACATTAGCATCCCTCTCACAATCAGCGTGGGCCAATGGGAGAGGAGGGGACCATCACCAAGGCAACAGCATCCCCAGTTTGTGCCTCATTATTCTGGATTGCAACATGCGTTTAAAGTCTTTTTATGACTCAGCAGACGGAATATTTTTACATCCAGATGGTTGGAAGAGTCACTGGGGGTTCTGTACAACAGCAGTACGTGTTTTAAACGCCCGTCTGGGTTTTCAAACATCCATGAGAAACCGATGGTACCTGAGCGCCGCTGACAACTTACTGTACCTGTACCCAGTAAACAGCATCTGCTGTGCTGGTCCACCTGTCCCCGCCCGTGTCATGCAGTCTGAGGGGGAGCAATAAACAGCTCGCGCTAACATGAACAGTGATCACTCACATGCCGACGCATTTGATCGTTAGCTCAGCTCGGCTAGTTAACTGCTGGCTTGTTAGCCTGCTAGCTAACTTTAGCAAACACCACCAGGGCAGCGTAGCCTCCTGTTGAACGTTAGCGAGGAAATAAACATCTTAAAGAAGCACTCGGGACAAGTAGACGGATACTACATCTACTACACAAACTAATTTTAAACAGTGAGAAGTAACATAAAGCGAGCGAGTGAGAGAAATCCTGCCGTTTGCTCGAGACTCGTTTCCGAAATCCTTCGATTTAAAGTTGCGTTGATTGTCTGAAACCGTGCACAGTAAATAGAAGATGATACAGAAGTTTTTAGGAATTAATAGACGCTATTGGCAAATTCGGTAAAGATTCAATACAGAATGACGCACGTTCTTGAGATAATATTTCAACTTCCTCCTCGGACGGCAAGCGGTGGAAATTAGCATGATTTGATGGGCGAGGGAAACATAACTGCGCATTAGACGTGAGCCGAATTGTTTAGGGCCATGTACAGATCTCTAAAATGTCCAAAATGGCACTCTACATGCTGTCTGTCTGCGCCATTAAGTAATGCAAACCAAAAACATGACAATTTTTAGATCGGGTCTCGTCACGTCACCTACAGGTCAACGGAGGTTTCAGTTGCCTCCAACTGATACTCTGCAAGCTTCTACAAACGAATAAACAGCATTTCTACTACAGTTAATAAAAGTGCCATCGTGGTAAAATACACATCTTAAGCAGCCATTAAAAGCAAAAAAGCATCAACGTTACATAGTAGAAGTAAGAGAGGAAACTTACGGCGGCAGGAGTTTGGTTCGTTTTCCCTCGCTCGGGTTCGAACTGAGACGCTGAAATGCTGCGCATGCGCGTTGGGAACCCCACCACAAATACTGTTTACACACAAGTGAAAGCGACTGTATAAATAAAGTCAGAAAAACAATAATACAGTATAATAACATCAGGTAAACAAATAAATGTAAATAATAGATGACAGTAGATCATGAAAAGCAAGGTTTATTACTTTCAAATAAGATAAGACTTTACTGATTCCACACCTGGGAAATGAAGTCCTTACAGCCAGCAAGCGTTACAAAAAGCAAATCAGTGGCACAGAAGGGTCAAGATAGAAAAAAAAAAGTATACAGGATTCAGAATAGAAAAACAACTATGTAAATGTACATTATGTACAGATTATAAAAACACAACACTTTCAATGAATATCCACCTTAAAAACTAACATTTGAACTGACATTAGCTCCTATCAGGAATTCCACTTAAACTCAGCCTTCCAGCTCAATTTGTCTCTTAAACCCCAGCTAACATTTTAACTCTTTTCAGCACTTCAATCTAAAGCAGCACTTTTCTGTTTTGGCTGTTTGACCTGAGGTGGCGCTCGTCCAGGAGAGGAGGTGTGATGCTGACATGAGGCAGGTTGACCTGCCAGCCTCCAGACTCCGACTGCAGCCGCTGGAAGGGACAGCTGAGGACGTCTCGGTAACTCCCTCCCTTTGATTGCTGCGTTTGGGAGGCATTTGTGCAGCACTCCACCCTGTCAGGAGTCGAGAGTCTGGTTTGAGATGACATGCGTCTGTTTACCCCCTGATCCATTGGCCTGCTCACCAGCTGTCACATGCAGTGTGCAGTATATTCCTGCTACATCGCACATATTGATGATATAAATCTATATCACTGAATTCTCCTGAACCTGCCAGGTTTGAACTCCCAAGGACACAAATTTGAAGTTTGTGTATTTGTACTGCAAAAGCCCTTTAGGCCTTTGCTGATTGTATCACTGATGCTATGGAGACTGTCTTACCAGAGATGGGCCTGAAAGTCTAAATTGCGTCCGGTGACACGAGAGAACGAGTCAGGATGTTACCAAAAATCATTAGGACTCATCTGCAGGGGACAGCCATTATCCAGAGAGAATTTCATATCAATCTGTGTAGTAATTATTGAGATATCTTTCTGTGGATAAATCTGGATTAATCAGCATCATTATGCGCAGGGCAGAAACAACAACTTCCCTCTCATCAAGCGGCAGCTCTGCTCTGAGCAATCGCCGGTGTCATATTCATGTTACATTATAGATGGAAACCTCAGAAGCTTTTACAACCAGATTACTGACTGTTTAATTAAATTGAAAAATGCCAAACACTCACAGAACCTGTGATCGAGAGCATAATTCTGCAGCTGTATTAGCAGGAGGCTCATTACTCAGCACTAATGAGTTTCTCCTGCAGAGACACACCACGGCAGCAGGCTTGAGGTTCCTGCTTTATGTTTCTAATCAACTGTCCTCCTCTGTGAAGAATATCACCAATAAACTACATATACGAAGCTGTCCACCAGATGGAAAACAACAACTTCCATATTGTTCCAGTTGGCCCCGTTGCTGCCTGGGGGAGGGTGGGGGGTCATTAGCTGGTCCTGATAGATACCGCTCACGCTGACTTCAGGATCATGCTGCTGCTGCTGCTGCTGCTGCTGCTGCTGCTGCTGCTGCTGCTGCCTCCGCCGGTTAGAAAATGGGGATGTGACCCCATGTGTCCACCGGACGAGGCTGTGTTGCATCTCCACTGTGGTTTCGACATGTAAGTGTTTTTTGTGTGCGTCTCCCCTGGAAACTGAATATTATCAAGCAAGGTTGGTCGTTAGGCTCTCAATCTGCTTTGAAAAACCAGTTGTTTGGTCCAACCAGGTCTAAAATCAAACAGTTTCTATGTGCTGAACATCCACGCTGGGGGGTGGGGGGGTGGGGGGGTGAGTCGGCTGCTGCCTCCTCCCGCTGCATCGCTCTGCCTCCCTGTCCCTCTCCAGAAACTTTGTGTCTTTTGTAAGTCTTTGTCTCTCAGTGCTCCTAATTGTTCAAATGGGGATAATGGAGCGGACTGTCCTTGAGACATTCACGGTGTCTCACTCAGCTGTTCAAATGAAAAGTGACAGAAGTGGTTGTGTGAAGAATTCAGAAGTTCAAACTCTGCCTGCTTTCACACCAATCACTTGTTCGACTGTCTGACAATTCCAGAACTTTTTGTCTAATCTAATCTCTAATTTAGCGTAATCTAATCCAATCTAGTCTAGTCTAATCAAGTGTAGTCTACTCTCTGGTCTAATTTAGAGCATATATATTATTAATAGAACTATATATGTTTTTGCCTCTAATCTATTTTGTATGATCTAATCTACGTTCTAATATATTTTTGTCCATTTTCTCATCAAGCGGACAGTTTCTCTTCACTTCATGCACGGATCAACTAACAGCCTCTGCAGTAGTTGTCCTCATCACGGACGGGGACGATGGGGTAAAGAGAGCTGATCCAGTGATTTGTAGGATCAGTGCAGCAGAAGTGCCTCCAGATCGATGACGGGCAAACCAAAGAGCTGGAGGTGGACTTCTGCAGGTGAAACACTGTCCTCCTTCACCAGGGAGCAACCAGGGAACAGATACCAGGCCAATCTTACAAGCACCTCAGTGTTCACTGGATAATAAACTGGACTGGACGAACATTACAAATGACCCAAAACATAAAAAATTGAAGGAAACATTAAAAATACAGTCTGCAGGGGGAGCAGCATCTTGGCTCCTGACAGGAGGAGACTGAACAGACTGGTTAAGAAGCAGCTCTGTCCTGGGAGCCCTCCTCGGCCCAGTGGAGGTGGTGGGAGAAAGGAGGATGATGGCTGAGCTATCATCCCTGATGGAGGACATGTCCCACCCCATGCAGGACTCTCTGTACTGGACAGCTCCTTCCGCTACAGGCTGCTTCACCTGCCATGTGTGAAGCAGATACTGCAGCTCCTTCTTTCCTGCTGCTGTCAGACTTTACACAGTGGACCACACACTCCCAAACTTTACAATATCACTGAACATGAGATGAGATGAGATTGAGTTTCCATTATTACAGCATCAAAGTGGATGGCAAAAAATAGAGGGCATCACTAAAAAGACATTAAATAGCAAACAGCAATATAAACAATATAAACAAGGAATATAGAAAAATAGAACAATTTAAACAAGGAATACAGAAAAATATGAACAATTTAAACAAGGGGAAATACAGAAACTAGCAACCTAGTAATGGGAAATGTAAAATATGGGAGTGGTAACATTGTGTTTTTTTACACAATGGCACAGAGTTAATAGTTAATAGTAATAGAATTACAAAATAAATGTAATTAATTCAATTTACTGATAAAATCGATGTAATTAAATTACAGTTACTAATCAAAATGTTTGATTAATGCTTATTACATTTTTAACAGTAACTGTTGTGTGTACTTACATTTCAAAAGTAGAATTCCCAACTCTGTAACTCTGTAACCTAATTGAATATAATCTAATCCCCTCTAGTCTCCAATCTAATCTAATCTAAACAACCTACAGCAGACAGGCTCTATTGCCAACACTCCTATGAAATAAGAACTCTGAGGCGGAGTCGCTGTCACGCAGCAGCAACACAAACAACACAAAAATATGTCCATAGATCCAGACGCCAACCTCCCAGCAGCCCCTGGGGCAAGGAGGAGAGTGAGGAGGAGGAGGATGACGAGGGGGAGGTGATTTACTCCTCCTGTCTACCCCACAGATGAGCTCCATCATGCCTGTGAGCTTCAGGACAGAGCCTGAGGACCGGTGGTGTTAGATGGTGTTGTTGCAGATGGAGACAGCCGAGGGCACGGCGGCCTGTGATCCAGACTGAAACACGACCTGAACCCTCCGCTCTGTGGTCACAGCTGTTCATTAAACTGACAGCAGCTCAGTGTAAAAACAAGAAAAACTGCAGTCTGCTCCAGGTGGGCTACATGTCAGCAGGTGTCTTCAGAGACGCTGGAATTATCCTGGATTTGCCTTTTTTTCAGAATTCACCTGAAGGTACAGAGTCCCCCAAATCCTCCACGATGCTACTGTTTATTATCATAACACAATCATTTATCACAGCATAATTTAAATTATGTGAGATCCAGATGTCATGATCCTGATGATCCAGATGTGATGTGAGTATACAGCAATGCTAGCACATAGCCTGTACTTAGCATACAGGCTAAATCAACAAAACAGCACTTTTAGCTAAATGCTGATGTTAGCATGGCAGCATGGTCAAAATGAGATTTAATTGTTAACATATTCACCATCTTAGTGTGTTAGCATGCTAACATTTGCTCATTGGAAGTTAGCACAGCTGAAATAAACCAAAGCACTGGACAAAACAAAATGTTGGCCTGATGATGGCGCTAGATGAAAAGCTAAAGGATCACATTAATTACAGTTAATCATGACTTTTGGATGTGAACCAGCCAGGTCAGGACGGCTCTGCAGCGGGTGATCAGAACAGACCAGAACATCGCTGGTTCCATCTCCTGAGCATCAGTGTTATCAACGTCTGCACGAAGCCTGAAGGACACCAGCGACAGCACCAACCCGACCTGCTGCTGCTGCTCCACCAGACTACAGAGCAGCTTCTCTCCTCAGGCTGTGACACTCCTAAACTCATCTTCTGCACTCCACCATAAAAATCTCATCTATCATTTATTCACCCATTTTTATAATCGTAATCATTTTTGTTTCACATCCTGAGCTCTGCATGTTAGATTTAGGCTTTGGTTACACTTTGGTTCAGGTAGAGAAAATATGGAAAACATCAAATGTTTTAAATAAGTAACTAAGACCACCATCTTTCCTTTAAGGTGTGTCAGCTTTGAGTTGCCTGAACAGAAACATAAAGAAATCAGGCTGGTGGATATTGTGGGAAATCAAATGAAATGCACAGACCACATTTAGCTTTTACATTCAGTTTAAACTTTCTGTGACTTTGCTGAGAGAGTCATTAAAACCATTTATCTTAAATTAGCAGCATGAACCTGGAATTTCATGGAGTCAGTGGAAAGCCTACTACATTACATCACCGTCTTATACTGTGTATTGTGTTATCTATATATCATGTATCTTGTTTCATTCAACACACCGCTGTAACAGGACAGATTGGACGTCAGGCGGCGGTTTATAATCTAAAACTAAAACTTAAACAAACAACAGTAAACAGTGACCAGCTTCTATCTTAAGAAGAGCATTTAGAGACTCGGAAAATGCTTAATAAGTCGGCCTTAGTAACAGCTGAGGTCCAACTTTTCTCTATTTTAATCTAAAGACAAACCTGGTTCAGGAGCAGATGAAAAGTGCCCTCAGACTTTAGCTCTCAGTCACGACTGCCATCCATCAGTGAAATGAGTGTGGAAAAGCTGAAGCAGAGGTAACTGATGGCAGAATTTATACATGAGTTAACAGTGAAATTGCAAATAACATTTTTATGAAGTTAATTGCTGCGGGCTGATAGGGTGAGAGCGAGTTGAGCAGTGGATCATTCCCTTGATCAACGATAATGTGAAGGAGCACGAAGGGAGCCTGACAACATCCCCACAAAGAGGGATGAAGGTCCGCGTCATTACAGACACAACGCATCAGAGAAGATCTCAAACCTAATCATGCAGACAGAAGCACCAACACAAGGAGATTCATCCTGAAAAGCCTGATGAAACAACATCCACTGGAACCACGATCACCAACAACCTTCCAACTAATTAATCAAGTGATGCGCAGAAAATGAATTCAGTATTTCAGATATTTATATTTTCCTGTTCAGACAAAGTCAGTCAATTCAGGCTATGTTTAGTACTAATTAGCAACAGGCTACACTGAGACAGATATATACACTACACCTTCGAAACATCAGGATGTTAACATTGTGCGAATGTTAGCATTTCATCGTTAGCATTAAGCTTAAAGCAAAGCTGTGTCTAAGTACAGCCTCACAGCGCTGTTAGCATCACTGTGGACTCTCAAAACAATTATTTATTTTAATTTCAAACATGCAGATTCTCATTTCTGAACGGGTTCAAATGACAGCTGTTGCAGAGAGATCGTATCAGCTGTAGCTAGCTTGTTAGCTTATTAAGTTAACGTCCATTACTTGGTTGAACACGCCGTCTCCAGCTGACTTTTTAACATTTCCGGATGATTTGTTTTCAGATGATAATCCTGTAAAAGCTACATACAGTGTGTGGTATCATGCTAACAGATTAATGCTAAAGCTAACACACCAGGTAAAAAGCCCTCAGGAGCTGATGATTCCAGCATAAGACTGGGACATAAAGAGCGTTCTTGTACTGAGGTGTAATTTAGTAAATATTAAATTGCTCTTTCAGTGGGTAAAGTTAATTGCTTGTTGCGCCACAGGATCTCATTTTCTGTCACCTTTGAGGGAGCAGTGTTACTGAGCTTACAGCTGCATATGTTCTGAGCATACATATGAACAGATGTTGACTTCTAATTCGATCGTCTAAATGTAACTGATGATGGAGAGGAATGTGCTGGAGCTGCTTGAACGCCACAGTAATCCTCCACACGGCGATCACTGATGGAGAAAACTGTCATGATGCTCTGTTATCCCCACAAACTGCACTATTCTCCACATTTCTGTCATAAAGTGCAGATGAAACGCGTCCTCCACGCTGCTGCTGCTGCAATGAATCCTTAACTGTGATTCAACAAGCGAAGAGTGAACGCAACAAGGATTCACAAGCACCAACAAGACGGAGAGAGAAATCTAGTGAATTTTAAGCAGAGCAGGAAATACAGCACTTAAAGTACAATAGCTGGAGTTTTGAGTTGGAGATAAAGAACGTATATTTCTCTCTCTTTCTGCACAGGGAGCTGATTCCGGTCCATCTTCCCTTCAGGTTCATCACTTCAAAGTCTGAGAGGCCTGGCTGCTGTCCAGCCGCTGCAGCAGCTATAGGTGAGTAACTGTACATCATCAGTTGCTGCTTAAAGGCCGAGTCCGTGCTCAGCAGACCGTCCTGTGGTAATAAAGGTTTACAGAGGAGCAGTGACCGTTAGCACTCTCTCTTGTGGCTTCCTGCTGTGTCGACACCTCGTCCTCGGAGAGTCATTACTGTGAGCGGCAGGCCGGCAGGAGGCCTCGGGATGAAACAAGCCTGGTCTTTACAAGCTGCTGCAGGACCAGAGGTGCAGATATAACGAGATCGAGGAGATGGATCATTATGGACTGTGTGAAGTGTGAGTGGGTGTGTGACGGAGGGTTTGACAGCGGTGGAGCGCTGTGTCGAGGCCTCCGGACAGACAGCGATGGTTAGTTAAATGTGTTTAGGTCTCCAGAGTGTAGGCCGAGAGCTGAGACTTCAGCTGGTAATCACACCAGTCAGTCTTCACATTTAGATACAGCATGTCGTTATACAGCGTTCACCAGTTCATTCATTCTGTCGCTCAACCTCATTATAGATCACTTTGCTGGTGTGAATCATCTCGTTCAGTTTGAAGGTTCGGTTCAAACACATCCTCGTTCGTACGTTTGTGCTCTGATCCTGTCCTCGGCTCAGTGCTGGTTCAAGCACAGTTCATGAGGTTGAAAGAGTACGCTGCATTGCTTTTATCACTGCTCTCCTATGACATCACCAGGTTGGTTGCAACATTCAATATTGATGCAACAGACCCAGAGATGCTTTCCTCTTCCTTGTCAAGACTCGCCAATGACATTTCCCATAATGCAACTCTACGGCCAACAGCTCATTTGGAGATCTGAGTGTGTTATGCTAGTATCAGCTGATGTAGCCTTGAGCTGCCATCCTCAAGCAGCGCGTGGGCGGACGTCTGATTAGCTCCACACCCGCTGGTATTTGTCTTTTCAACCTGCAAACGTCTCAGAGGTACCACCAAAACGTGGTGCCTCTCAGATCAGGGCCATGGCGAGGACTTCAGGGACACTGAGGTCAGAAGTCTACCAATATGTCAGGACGCTTGCTCCTGTTCATGTGAAATGTGAAAAAGCTGCATATTAAACCCTAAATCAGCGTAATAACAGCTTACCTCTGCGAGCTGCAGCAGCTGAGCTTCGTTGCGCCGCCTGCTTGTCCTAATGATGCTCTGTGGACACAGGCGGGAGCTTTGCTTTGGCAGCTCCATCATCAGCACCATTACAGGAGCTGCAGTATTTATTTAGTTGTTTAATTAAAATTGCGTGTTTGATGGGGATGCTCCTCTCAGTTTGATAAGACTCAGAGAACGTTATTTGTTCGGACGCTCTTATTGGGTTTCATGTGAAAGATGGAAGCCATTCACCTCGTACAGGATCTCAATTATCATACTTCAACAGTGGAGCTGTGCTAAGAAAGAAAAATGACTCATTATTGAAATTGTTCTGGTGTAAACATTTGATTAAAGACACTCTGCATTCTGCTCTGCTGCCCAATAACCTGCAGTGGCTTCACATGAATCCTGGAGGAGAGCTTCATACCAGCTCCATCTGATAATCTGAGAGGCTCTTTCAGAACGTTAAATTACTTAAATAAGGAAAAAAATGTAAGGAGACGTTTCTGAAGCTAAACAGTTCTTCATCGTGAAATATTGTTCAATTACAGCAGCAATTGTGTTGTGTTTGGCTTTTTGCATAATAACTACAAATGTGCTGAATCCAGAGGGAGAACCGCTCGTCTACCGTCAGATTATAGATTCAGAGTTTAAAACAGAGCGTGACAACGCTTAAACACCTTGAAATCTGTGCAGCGGAAATTAAAGTCTGTCAGTCGGTTGACGCACGCAGTGAAACACCTCTGGAGATGGAAAATATCACAACACACTGTGTTCACATAAGAATGGCGGCATGCATTAAGTGCAACACAAACAGAACTAATTTAATGAATTTGAAGCGTTAGCACGCAGCAGACGTGCCAGGCTGAAGGTACTGCAGGATGTCCACTGGAAGCGTGTGCGATAACATTATTTCAACTCGTCCTCACCTGAGAAACAGGTGAGAAGAAGGTTATTAATGACCTCTGTTTACCTTTGCTCTTAAGCAGCGACCTCTGGTGGCCGTAGGAATTATGACAGGATCAAAGGAGGAAGTCAATGATGCAGCATAAAGAGCAAGAGGGTCAGCGGGGTGGGGGAGGTTAAGCAAACATAAGAGCGGGAGACCGCTGCTCGTGTCCCGTGTGACTGTTTCACAACATTCACCACATGAAGCCGAAGGTCCAGTATGACGAAGGTGTGGAAGTCTGTCGCTGGTGCTCTCCAGCAGTCACATGTCGTTCTGAGAGTCACTGCCAGTCGACCTTTTCTGTTGTTTTGAGCTTTTTGAATGACACACTGAACATGCCCCCGGCGTGTGGGCTCACATGGAGTTTCATGAACGCTCTGCAGATGTTTTGACGTTCTTCATCTCGCGCACCTTTAAGACATTTAACAGTAAAGGAGCTCTTCATCATCAGATGGTGTGAAATCTTCGTGAGCTGTTGGAAGCTCAACAAGCCCTCCTGCTCCGCCTGTAATAGAGGAGACCTTTTCTTGGTTCGGACAGGACTTTTGTTGCTTTGGAAACTGCCTGAAATCATTTTTTGGATCTGCCCTCCAGTGTGACACATCAGCGTTTCCTGATTGAACGCTGCCATCAGCAGGACCACATCATTTGTCAGTGGTTTAGTCACCACATAACTTTGTCGGGTCTATGTGGTTTGGGTTGAAGTGATCGGACAGACTGATGGTGTTGCTGTTCTCAGGAGGAAGACGTCACACCACCTCCTCCTGTGCTCCCCACTGATGGCCTCTGTCACCTCAACAATGTTGTTTTTGGCCATTTCCTAAAATACTTTTGTTGAAGGGAAAGTCGCTCTTTGTTGTGTAGAAAAGCTTTGTGTCAATGGAGGCTCCAGTCACAGCGCAGAAAAAGCCGACGTCCAGCCCTGACAAGAATGTCCTATGACCTCAAACACAACTACAACCTGACGTGGGTCTCACCAACTCTTTCCACGTCCAGAATTTAATCCGTCTAAATAATTCAGTTTCCGAAAGCCTCCAAACTTCACCCTGAATTGATTTTGGTGTTTTCATCGCAGCTGAAGGCTTCCAGGCTCCTCTGCAGGTGCAGAAACTCAAACTTCTGTTGGCTGTTTTACTTCTTTGCAGCTTTAAATCAAACTGCAGTTTTATATCTGCAGGTAGTTAAAAGCGGAAAAATTTCCCGAGCCTGCAGAGAGTTATGACAGACCTCAGAGTGTGAACTCGGCCGTACTGCAGAGAAAACTCCTCTTTTACCTGCAGGTAATCTGCAGGAGACGTTTTATCAGCATCATACAGATGTTCATGTTTGATTCCATTCCTTTTACATGCTCGATTGCCCTTTTACTCTCTGCCGTTCAGTCCTCAGTAAACTCGCTTTCTTTGCCTCTGAAGTGACCCCGTCCCGCCCGCATTAATATTTCACGCCGCCTAAAAACTTTAAATGGGACTGAGGCGTGCCAGTCTTTAATTCCAACACGTTAAATAATTGATGGCGCTGGATTCTGATGCACTGCAGAGCTTCAGCAGCGTCTCCACTGGAGGAAATTTACATCCACTTACCCACTGATCTACATTTCCCATCAGGCTCAGAGAGCGGCTGCCAAATTCCTCACTAAACAGAGAGAAACACGAACAGTATCGAGTTAATTCTTTGTTCGAGCGCTGCGCTTCTTTGTGTGACTGCTGAACAGTCGTGCTTCATCATCAGTGGGCGTTTTTGTGTGCAGACAGATTTCAGTAATCTGCAGATCAACACGAGCACTCAGCTACGATGACGGAAAAATTAGGAAAACCGGCAGAAGTCTGTGACGGGAAGCCTGGTGGTGACCTTCTGGATTTTTCCTCTTGTCAATAATCGTCATGTGCGGAGCCAAACCCACACTGAATGCATCTCCTAACAAGCTCTGTGTGTTCGTCACAGGATGATAGGTCGTCTTCCTCTGAGCTCATCTGTCCAAAAACTATTAAAAACACATCATTAAGCCTCACTGTTGCTCTGGCTGACATGCTCCTTCATCACCATGAACACACACACACACACACACACACACACACACACACACACACACACACACACACACACACACACACACACACACACACCGTCCTGCTGCCACAAATGCTCAGCGTGGATCAATCCGCCGCTGAAAATAGTCCCTAATAATCGCGTTATTTCCTCCTGTTGTTTCAGAAAATCACTGAAGCTTTTTAAAAGTTTCTATTTGAGAGAGATTTTACAGATTTTAATCTCAGTGGGAACCAAACAGACCGAGCAGTGAAGATTATCGATGGATGGACTAAATCATTGATGATTTTTGTTGGCAGCAGAATAACAGCAGATTCATCCTTTAAAGCTGGTGGGTGGTGGTGGAGTGGTGATTTGGTTAAATGATTTTGGCCGACATCCGGTTCACACTGGATGAGGGACGCTCCTGATAATGTTTTCAGCACGAATCCTTAAAGCACTTCATCCCGATGACGAAGGAGATTTCATCTGCAGGATTGTGCTTCAGAATTTTAATGGCTGCAGGTTCACCTTGAAATCTGTTGACATGGTGTCTTTGATTTCAGTCAGACAAACGACCGCGGCAGCTGCTCCCGAAACATTTCATCATGTTTGCCAAACGCACTGATTTATTTCTGCTTTTCCAAAGTAAATCTTCATTCCTGGAAGTTAAATCACCTGCAGCTTTAAACCCAAACACTGATAATAAAGGTGTTTTTTGGGGGACAGTCGTGGATTTGGATCTCTGGTTTCATATTTTTAATACATGACTTCTTACTGCGCAGCTTGGATTTTCTGCTCTCTTCAAACGATGTTTCAACAGCCCTGAACCTGTCGCACTTCTTAGAAACGCTCTGAAACGTTATCTCGACACCTCATCCTGTTTGGTCCAGATCATTCCTCTCTACTTTAGAAGTAAAAAGATGGCTCACTCCGACTTTCCTCCACCATCGAATCATCTCTGCCAACATGTGATTGTGCGCAGCAGCTAATTTTATCACTGCAGAATATCTTTGGCTTCAGAAAGAGGCTCACAGAAGCTGATTATGTTCAGTTTCTGACTGTGCCAGTGAGAATCTGATTGAGCTCTGTGCTCACACTGAGCATGCAGGGAGTTGTGCTGTTGTGCTGTTTGCATTATATGAAGCTCCAGAACAGCTGCTGAACAAACCTCGTGGTGAGATTGTTTTTGACAATGAAGGACTTTCTGTCTCACTTCCCTCCAAAGCAACACGTCCTCACACCTTAACGACTGCATCCATTGGCAATGATTCCCAAAACCACGTGTGACCTTCAGAGAGAACCAATGGTCACAGTTTCCTGAGGTTTACGCATCTACAGTGACTTTGTTGTGGAGTATTTGTTTAGATTTCAGAAAAGATCCTGGTTTGGGTTAAAAACTTAACTCTTACAACGAATCAGTGCTGACTTCTGGCTTCACGCGGGACATGAACAGCCGTCCTCTGGGTGGGAGTCCTGTGTTTCTTTGAGCCGTCCATCCACCCCACCTTCCTCCATGAGCAGACTTCAGGCACATCCCAAGTCTCTAATTTGATATTTCTTTGCTTGAACTGGAAGTTGTTCTCGTCCGCCGTCTTGCAGCCTGTTTCAAAGCTGCTGTTTTCGGTCCGAGGAGTGAGGAGCTATGAGCCTTCAGAGCCCGACGCGGCGCCTTTGCTGGATATCAGCTGCTGATTTGACGCTGCAGCATCAGAGCATCAGTGCACTTTCATCCGGAGAGAGGACAGATAATAGATGAAACTCAAGTGCGTCACTTGTGTTGAATCTCTGTGTCAACAACAAACAGACCACAAACAACTTTCTTCATTGAAGTCAGAAAGAACCAACTTTAATCGTCATTTCCATTCAGTCACATGAGGCCAATAACACGTGATTTCAATTTCCCTGAAACATTTAGCCTAATGAATAATTTCTTGTGTTCAAAAGACACCATAATCACATCCTGGGTTAATAAATAATGATCCCACACTTGGAATATCAATAAATACAGATGCAAATGATGAATAAATAATATCAAGGCGTTCTCCTGGTAGAAATGCTTCCTGTGCCTCTGAGCAGTATAAATACAGAACGCAGGTTGTAATTCGTGCAGGTGTTTGTTAAACAGCTAACAGGCTTCAGAGGGAAAACACTGCTGCTCTGCCACTGATAACCGTGTCTGTACGAGTATTAGCAGAGTTCACATGCATGCAGACACAATGGACAGTCTCTGCAGCTGGTAAAGCCGGCTGACAGCCGATCCAGCTGTGATCCGCCGCCGCCATCAGACACGAAGCTCCAGCTTCAGCTGAAACGACGCCTCATTTCTCTAAAAACAAAATTCCTTCTATGGTTTCCAAGGAAGATGCAAGTGACATTTAAGGGATGTTGAGGAGGCTGAAACACATAGAAGTCAACACAGAAGTGACAAAAACTACAGTTCCTCGAATGGCCACCAGAGGCTCCAAAAGCCAGTCAGTCCCTGTAGACCCCCATATTAAACTTTACAGCAGAAACTGGTGCAAAAACTGTTTTGCTCGCTAATTTTCTAATTCGTGACAACTGAATTTGTATCTAACTCACTCGTTCAAATTACATTAAGGGGCATGGCTGCTTTGAGTGACAGCCCCCCCCCCCCCCCAATGTCCGCCATGCAAAGTTATGTTTCTAATTTCATCATGAATCACTGAAGTTTATCCACTCAGGACTGGAAACATCAGAATCATTGAGGATGACCCTGATGAAGGCCACAATCCAAAACATGTTGGTCTGACAATGAAGTCATTAATACAAGAAGAGCTGCTGGACTTTTGAGCTGGTAACTGTCCGGGACGCCCCGGTGGAGTCACTGGAGGATGTTTCTTGGTCTTTTGCAGAGGATCTCTGTGCTGATGCAAATATAAGAGAACTGCTGTCACCTGAGAATGATGAATGGAGGCGAGGGGTCGAGATCGCAGTCCTAATACAATCAATCATGCAGCCTGACTATTGATTCAGTCATTATACCATAGGCCTCATTTGATTTGGGTCTTCATATTGACTTTGCAGATCTTTGGGATCAATGCACTTCCGCTTCTTTTCCAAAATCTCTGAGGAACCTTTGAATCTCGCTACCTTTGAAGCTTCTCAACAGCGTCCCAAGAAGTCTTGCTTGGTCGTAACATCGTTATCTTTTTCAAACAACGCCGTGGAAACTACACAACGTAAAACACCTCGCCCTGCTCTCTCCACACACATCTGCTCCCATTATATGTTTTGTTCTCGGAGAATAAAATGATTCAGGTTCCTGCTTTGATGCACGCTCGTGTTTTCTGTCTGTAAAATCATTTGAAGAGCTCCAGAGGTATTCCGACGTATCGGCAGGAAGCTGCTGTTCTACCTCCAGCGGGGCAGAAAATGTGAAACGCTTCAGGGAGTTTCAACAGGCTCTGAACTGAGACACAAACTCCTAAAGTGCTTTCATCACTCCAGGGACAAACAGGATTTCACAGCTTTCTGCAGCGAAGCCTGCCGCCTGGGACTGAAAATGGCTTTCTGCTGTGAAATACCTGTAAGAGCAGCAATAAAGGGAACAATGATGATGCACCTGCTTCAATACGAATGGCACTGATGTTAAACCGTAGACATAAAAGAGGCTCTGCAAAGCTAAAAATCAATAGATGCTGGATTCTGAATGGATGAACGATGAACGATACTCACTGACTTGGTGATTTCCAAGCAAACTAAAGTCTCACCATCAAGTTAAACATGAAATCAGTTGGCGAGCTAAAGTTCGGTTTGGGAGTTTTGGTCACGTTACCATTCAAAGAGCGTTTAAACTATAATCGATCAGGAATCAGGTCTTAACTGCCTGCAGTGGAACAAAACAAAGTGCATTTACTCACTTTCTGTACTTAAGCACAATTTTGAGGCACTTGCAGCCGATCACATTTCCATTTGATGTTACTTCATACTTTCATTCCAGTGCATCAGTTTTACCGCAGGATCCAAATAAAATGACGGTTCATGACAGAAATCCGACAGTTTCTTGGCAAGACATTTGTTGTGAAGTTGACTGATTGTGTTTTTTCCTCAGGCTGTTAAATTTAAGTATTATGATACGGAAACTTCCAGCAGCTTGCAGCACCGCGAGCTCCCAGAGCCAGAATCTCATCATCGCCATGTGGAACCAACTGCTGGAGTCCAAACTTTGGCGTTTTCTTTTCTGCTTCAGGCTGATTCTTTTCTCGACTGCACTTCTTTCCTAATTGAATTTGGGGCAATGAAGAAGTCATAGCTGTCAACATTTGAAAATAAGGGACATTTTCTGGCGCCCTCTACTGGACCGTCGCACCACCCCATACCACCGTCCACACACACACCTGACATTTAGACATTAGACCCTAAAATCCCCAAAGGGAAACTGCTTGCTTTAAACTATCAGAGCAACAAGGACTCAGGGGCGGCGCGACAGGCAAGCCAGGCAGTTGCTTGGAACCCCCGACCACTGGGGGGCCCTGGCCACTTGTTTACAACAATGATTATTGATCGGCCTGGGCTTTCAGGGACTTCTGTTGGTCCCTGGACGGGTGGGGTGGGGGCAACGCCACTGCAAGGACTGGGTTTACTTGTTCCTCCACTACGTCAGTGGCTGCAGTGATGTGGTCAGAATCAGATGGTTCCTCGTCTCTCGGATGCGCTGATGTTGGCAGATTTGTTGTTTTTCCCTCCATGTGGTTCATTAAAATCTTTGTGGCGTATTTTCCAAAAAGCAGGACTTTGACTGACGTTGCTCTTCATCCATTACAGGTAAGCCTCCTCCCATTGGATGAGACACCTGCACAGACTTCAGGTACTCCATCACTCTCATGTTCATCCGCCTTCTCTTACTGTTGGATGCCCTTTGACTGAATGACTTCTCATCACTACCAGCTAATGTTCGACATACTGCCACCAGCATTATGTATGAACGTAGGAAACACATCAAATATGCCTGGCAGTTATGCTTCCTGTCAATATTACAACCTTTCCCTCTTTAGAAAGGTTAAAAATTTATGGGAAAATATTTAAAAGGGAGGTCAGAGAACAGAGAAGGGTGAAATACAGGAGAATCCCAGAGGGTTGATGCTGTGTGGTCACATATGCTGGACAGTATTTACACGATTACACTCATGTAGATGGATGGGATGCAATCGTGTCCAAATTCTGAATGTTTTTTTGGACACAGCTAGAGGAGATGGACTGAGTTTCCACCTCTGAACAGACACATGAACAGATAAATACACACTTTCACACTAATGCACACATGCTGCATAAATAAACACACACGCTCTGAGCCACCCACAGACAATTACAGTATAATTACAGAGCTCATTATTCGCCTCTGCAGGAGGTTCAGATGGTTAAAGGAACATTTTTAAATCAGCAGCTGGAACGCAGAGAAAAAGACCTGCAGAGTGTTTACCGCAGCTCAGAGTCAGCTGTACGTCAGCAGCACCAGAAGCAAGTCAAATCCACGAGGAAGAGGCTCAGAGGTCAGAGCTGTAGGCAACAGAGCTGCTCGTGTTATGAGCACTATGCAGCAGTGCTGTGTTAGCTGGGGACACACATGCATGAGCATGAGCATGAGCATTAGCTCCAACGTTTCACCCAGTTTCACTGATCTACAGATGGAGATAACATGCAAACAGCACACAGCAACACACCGGCAGAGGCAGTGAAGAAGAAACAGGAAGCGAGTAAACAACATGTAAACAATGCAGGTTTCAACATGTGTCTCTGAATGCAACAATGCACGCTGAACTTTTCTTTGTTTACAAGAAAACTCCTCAGAGCTCTTCAAGATCCTCTTTCCATAAATGAGCTGCTCAGAGCTGCCAGGCACTGCGAGTATTCGTGCACTTTAAGTATTTTGTACTATGAGTGAGTAATTTACATCCTCAAATGAATAATTCCTTTGTATAATCAGCGTCTGCGAACGCTCAATAGAAGCTTGTAATTTGAACGCTGGTCTGCCGAGTCTGTATTTTCATCCAGCTCATACGAGACAAACGACAGCAAAAATGGATTGAAGAAATGCTCGCTGTTAAACAGTCAGCAGGAATGTAAAATAAAGCAGATTTACACCAAAACGTTGTTTGTTTTGTGCTTGTTTTCTGCTTGAAGGTCTGTGGTTCTTCAGCGGATTCGTCTGACCAGAGCGTCCTTGAGAAGCTGCAGGACTTCGACCGTCCTCTCACTTCTCTGAGAAACAACAATTTCCTTTGTGTCAGTTGCAGCCTGCGTCACTATTTTGACACCCCAAATTGAATTTCCACCTCTTGTCTGGCTCGAGGTTTTTCCCCATCAGAGGACTTATTGAAGTGTCACTCTGAGCGGCAGCCCTGAACATTTATTTTTCCATCCCTCCTGCTGATGAATATTTTGATCTCTTTTGTTGCGACAGTCACAAAAGGAGGAGGAAAGGCTTAACGTTTAGTTTTAACAGCCGCACTTCAAATCTGCCTCAAACCGAAGTCATGTGAGTGCAGGTGATACAAACAGTTAACGGTGTTTGACATCAGGCTTCATTACAAACAGCACGTGGTCACTTTTAGATATCAGGCTGCATTATTTATTTAGGAAAAAGGTTAAATGAGAAGCATCATTTCTTAATTCTTTTGTGAAAAGCAGCGATTACTACCAAGCTGCAGTTTCTCTAATGTCCACTAGATGCTACAGAAAACATGAAATGTGACTGAAATGAAGTCAGTTTCTGTCCTGGAAAATAATAATGGAAATTTTAACATCTCTGTTCAGGGGCTGTTGGTTCATTGGTTGGCTGTTTACTTGGTTGCTTTATTGGATGTTTGATTCATCAGTTGGTTGGTTGGTTGGTTGCAGGGGCAGATCTAGAAAAATATTTATAGGGTGGCAAGAGGGGGGCAGGAATTTTTGAGGGGTGGCAACCTATTTTGATGTAAATATATTTAAGTTATCGTAGTTTGTAATTGATAATTTACACTGAAGTATTCCTGCTTGCAGAATGTAAGCAGCATTACAAGAAAAAAAAATCTAAAGAAAATCTTACCCATAATCAATGGACTGTACTAAGGTCAGCATACATACACAATGGAAATAAATTGGTCATGGCACTTAAGCGAGGCACTGAACATTGCTTTTATTGATATTCACAGAACACAATGTATAAGAGATAGGATATATATTTAAAAAAAACAACAGCAACAACACTGCTTCATGTTCAGTAGTATTTACACTATTTACACTAGTGTCACATTTTAAACATACCAAAATTTACAGATTTAATACATAATACAAATTTAAATACAAAAGAAATTAAAGACAGCATACATTGCATGGATTAATCACCAATCCATGCAGTGTATGCTAGAAATGAATGAGAAAAACAATACAAAAAAGAGTCACCAGATGTTGAGATATTCATCTCAGAGCAGCAGAGTGTTCATATGTGATGGTGATCCCAGAGAGCATGTGACATTGTCATGCTTATAACAGCTAAATAGTAAATTTACTAGATTTCCCTTTACAGACACTGAATCAATGAATCAAAATGTCAGTCCAAGCTAACATTAACGTTATAGGCTATGTATAGTTAGTAGGGCTGTCACTTAACAACAACAACAAAAAATCATCAGCTATAACCAGGGCTGCCAACTTTTCAAAAAACCTTGGAGTGAGATTTGGTTGAGCCAACCAAAATTTTGCCGCATACATGATGGGAAGACATAAGACACAGCATAGCTCATTTTGTGCATGTTTAATCAAACAATACAATAATATGATCTTACAGATTAGCCTACACAACAGTATATAAAGTAGTTAAAATTATCTCAACCTTAAACATCTACAATAGTAAAACAAAACATGCACATTAAAACTAGGACTGCCAGCATTACAGCACCCCCTCCAAGCGCCGCGCGTCAGCCAGACCATTATACGTAATTCCATTGATTGTGCTCAGCACACCAAGACTGCATTTTGTCATACCAGAAATTATGATAAATCAACAAAATATCACAGCCTAGAGCAGGATCACAAACTTTTCAATGTCTAATGTCAATTTAGTAGTAGGCTTTTTTAATTGTTCATTTTATTTTATCTTTTTGCCGCTGCTTCACATCCCCCATTAAAAAGAATAATTTGCTGAAATACACTCTATAATAATAGATAATATGTAACATTTATTCTACTATATCATCATCATATCATAGCATGTGCTATATTATTCTTAAGATTTAATTTTCATGTAGGAAAAAAAAATCATAGCCATTGAAAACAACCCTGCAAAATCTATAATCTTTCAACTGCGGTCTTACGGCTGTGGCGGTCAGAGGTATATGCTCAGAAATCTTTTGTGCTTTATTTAAGCACCTTATAAACTTAAAAAAAAACCTACAAAATACATATTTAGGAAAAGTCAGAGAATGACAGGCTTGTAGTTTATAAAACAAACTAATTTGGATTATAAAGGCAGTTCTAGTGTTAAAGCAGCAATAATATTAATCCTGTATAATAGTAAAACACAGAGAGGGAGCATTTTATTGTACAATGAGTGCTTTTACTTTTGATACTTTCAAGTACAATTTGCTTAAGTTTTTCAGTGCAGGACTTGTGGACTGTTTTCACAGTGGTATAGTACTTTTATCCATCTAGCTTAAATGAGGGAACGTTTTGGTATCTCCTGGGCTGAGCGCAATATATAGCTTTTTTTAATGGAACTTTAGGGGCTCCTTAAGATGCACATGTACATAGGAAAACAAAGGTTTCACTGTCGTCCATGACTGTTCAAAATCAAAATAGGAGGTGCTATCCAGTGCCGCTTGCTGAGAGGACAAAATTAAGCTAGCTGGTGCGGCAATATACTAATTAAACACTTAATCCCCCCAAAAATGTTCACGAAACGCTCGAAATGCCTTTAAATGTTTTCACAGCACACACACAACAAATCACAAAATGTTATTTAAAGCTTAAGGGTATAAATACTCAAAAATACATACCTGCAAAGTAGAGTTGGGTGGTATCCAAATTTGGATACCGTCAAACTTTCCCCACATTTTCCCGGGGTATACGGTATTACCGTGACTAATTAAAAATCACTTTGCAGGGCAGCGTGACATGCGTGCAGTTCAGACGGTCAATGCTCACGTGAAGAAGCACCAGTCCTAACTTGTAGCATACCAGAATGACGGGGAGAAACTCAGCTAAAAGCCTCTACCAAGCATTGCCACACAAACGAAACACAATTCATACCCCACGAAATATGTGCAATATGCAATATGTGTAATTATATGTGCATGTAACGAAAGCACGAAAATAGCGCACGTCAATGGCACTGCATCTGCTGATTTCACCACTTCACGCAGACCACAAAAGCCCGGTATCATATGAAAGCAGAGAGTGTGTTGACCACGAAGATGTCTGCCTCCTCACTGTGCGACAAAAACTCGGCGAGCTAGCAGCCAAAGAGTAGCAGGAAAAAAAACTTGGCTAAATTATAAAGTATTTTTTAGCTTTACTTTTTTGTAGTCAAAAGTTATATTCCAGCCCGAAAAACCGTTGCTAACGTCTCCTCCTATGACTCTGCGTTAGTTTGAGAACAATTCTTGTTTACATAAAGAGGAGGGGGTTTCTCGAATGGAGAGGGAGCGCTCTTCATGCAATAACCTATCTCTGGGCTTACTTCCTTCTGGATCATCATTGGTGTTTCTATGGTGAATGTGGGCAGGTCGCTGAGCGTCCCGCGTAACCACAGTTAGTTTCACCGCTCCGTCTCATGAAGGAGTAGAGCGCTCACAGAGGACTCTGCTGAGCAGCCCGAAGTGTTATTTTACTGTTTTATTTGCATTTCGTCCTTTTACGAGAGCTAAGAACAATAGCAAGCAGAAAAAAGGCTGAAAGTGCTTCCAACAGAGGAGTTTCTCCGTATGCTTGGACGAGATAACGGTACTCTGCCCAGACACGCCCATATGAGCGCCTGGACATACTTGTGTTATGCTTGAATTATGCGTGAAAACTACATTGGTTAAACATGAATGACACAACATGAGGTCGAATTTAACTTTAACTTTCAGACAAAAAAATGGACTCGGCGTGCCGGCCTGTCTTTTAACCCCAAGCCACGTCTGAGCCAATATTCTATGAAAAGACGTGACCTGAGCCCTATAATAACGTTCTTAAATTGGATTTTTGTCATCTCAAAACCACAATCACACGTGTACTCATATTGGGCTTTCCTTATTCTTTCGTTATTTGATAGATAATCAGTTTTTAACCTCTTTCCTGGTGTCTTTGTCCTTGACTCCTGGCTCTCTTGCTTCGCGCCCCTCCAATCAAAGGAGTCTCGTGCCGCTCTCGTGTTCTCTCGTGCTGCATGCACTGTTGTCGGACATCGGAGCTTCGCGTTCGTAAACGTTAAATTTGCTGTGACTTTTCTATCAATTCATTGCCGCCAACTGGGGTGGCAGCAGGGGTGGCAAGGGTTTGTTTTAGGGTGGCATTTGCCACCCTATGCCACCCCGGTAGATCCGCCCCTGGTTGGTTGGTTGGTTGGTTGGTTGGTTGATTGGTTGGATATTTGGTGTATTGGTTGGCTGGTTGCCTGGAAAGTTGGTTGGTTGGTTGATTGGATGGTTGTTAAATTGGTCAGGTAATTAAAAAAGCATGTACGAACATTTGGCTGATAAAAGGCCCAACTGGACTGGAGCTGTAGGTCAGGTGACATCGTTTTCTAGGCTGCATCGTTTAATTCTCCAGAGTCTGTATGTGTTTAATCTCATGATCTCAGCCATTAGTTTAGTTTCCTTTTGTGCTGTGAACATCAGCCTCAGGGCTGCACGGTGGCGCAGCAGGTAGTGCGCGTGCCTCACAGCAAGAAGGTCGCAGGTTTGATTCCTGGGTCGGGCCTTTCTGTGTGAAGTTTGCATGTTCTTCCCGTGCATGCGTGGGTCCGGCTTCCTCCCACAGACCAAAAACATGCTCATTGGGTTGATTGGTGACTCTAAATTGCCCCTAGGTGTGAGTGTGAGTGTGAATCGTGTGTGTATGTGCCCTGCGATCGGCTGGCGACCGGTCCAGGGTGTACCCCGCCTCCCGCCCGTTGACAGCCGAGATAGGTTCCGGCCCCCCCGCGACCCCGAAAGGGATAAGCAGCATCGAAAATGGATGGATGGACATCAGCCTCAAAGGGCTGCCAGCAGTTCACAGCAGTGACGGTATCACCTGTATGAAATCTGACAGGACGTGAGTCTCATTCACTGCTCTTCATTGTGGACGTCTTCCTGGATGTGCAGCTGGATGATCTTAATGCCTGATGGCACGAGAGGATTAAACTTCCAAAATTTTAACTTCCAAAGCGTAAATCATCAACACTTAAGTACGTAACTCCCTCCAGCGAATGTTCAGCGTTGTGATACCTGGTTCTGTTCCAGTCAGTGATGGTTGTCAGGAGATGAAGCCTGAGAGCTTCAGCGGAGGGATTCCTCCTGACTTACCGCTGCATGTGACACAACTGTATTTACAGAGGTGCGTTTGATTTTTATGTACACAGACAAGACGGAGAGGTTCAGCAGCTCCGTCTCAGCGTGAGGCGACGTCTGAAGACAACATGTCGGATGACAGCAGGAGACGACTGATGACTAACAGCTGAGCTAAAGGCTGCAGCGTAGCTCCACGTCTCATCTGCACTGACAGATTCAGGACGGCAACATCGCAGCGCATCGCGATCTGCATCAGCAAGACGGCACAAAACAACAAGAACTGCACGTTATTTTGGGATTGCAGAGTTCAGGTTGTGATAAGCACATTGCATAATGTTGAACTTGCCAGGTATAATAAATGTAGGGAAAGTCACGCCGGTGACGCTGTGTAAAGACACCATTCACGACTTTTCTCTGCTAATTTTAGATTCAAATATATAAATGACAGCACTAGAACTGAAATTATTATCTCAAGGAAACACCAGAATATTTAAGGCTTCAGGATCTGAAGTCTCCTGCTTGAGTGTCTTCGGGTTTTGGACTGTTTGTCGTACAAAACAAGCGAGCAAACAAGGAATATCAACAACATAAACGCAGTGAAATAAATAAAAAAAATCCCTGAATTGGAGCAAAACAAATGAACCTCAGGTCTGAAAACGCTGTTAGATCGTCTTCTTTCGTTCTACAGTTCAACCAGAGAGCTAAACTATTTTTAGTCTGGTACCAGGGGAGACTGTCCTACCATAAGACATGAGACATCAGTCCTTTTAACCCAAAGATGACACTTGTTAACATGCAGGTCCGCAGAGGGAGGACGGTCGGGCGGATAAGTGGGTCAGCAAAGCGTTGGACTTTAACTCAGAGACTGCTGTTTGTTTCCTGTTTCTGTCCCAGACCTGAACCAAGAGGTTCACTGTGAAAATGAAGCTCCTCTAACCTGAAGGGGTTGTTTAATCACGCGTTGATCAAGGTGCGAAGAACATTCACCGACGCTGGATGAAGGCTGTCGTCTCCTCTCTGAGTGGACGTCCTTTGGAAAGAAACGCTTTGTGCTGCAGCTGCAGACACGAGACGTTAGCTCTCGAGACGGACGACTGAGAAGCAGCTGAAACCAGCAGACGGCCTGTGACGTCACTTTTCCAGGTGTGCAACAATTAGCATGATAGCACAACTAGCATGTTTTTTCCATCGCAGTGACAGAGGATGACGCTGCTTTGAAAACAGGCTGCTCATTGGATGAAGAGTAAAACTCCTCGTGTGAGTAAAGTGTTTCTCTCTGCTGTCTGAGGATTCATTTTCCTGCTGCTTTCATGTGTTTGCTGCATTTTACTGCTGTAGATGTTTCAGCTTGAGCTCATTTTAATCACTTTATATCCTGTTGGCTGCTGTAATCTACAGCAGTGCATCATATTCCAGAAGAGGCAAAGCAAGACGACTTTATTTACACAGCACATCTCCGACAGAGACGCAGCTCCAGGTGCTTCATTGTACGAATGCTAAAACATTGCTGATGCCATCGTGTTGCCCTTCATTACACTAAAATTCCGTTTTAATTAGCTGCTTCAGCTAATTGAGTGAGACAAATTGTGGGGTGGGGGGTGTAAACTTTTCACAGCCTCAGTCGCTGATCTGGAAGAAGTCAGAAATGAATTTGAAGCCACGAGCGATCTGAAGAACGGCTCGGATCAGATTTCTTGGTCTTTGTGAGAATTCGTTAAGATCATCATGTTTGCAGCGCGGCCGTCCTGTGAGAGCCACGTATCTAAAAAGTTTGATGAGCTCAGAAGAACTTCCTGTTTTCGGCTTTGTGACGATGCATTTTCAGCTTTTTAAGGAGTTTACTGAGCTGAAGAAGGAGGAGGAGGATCTCTATGACTGCACATTTCACCGCTGTGACACTGACAAGCGTCTTCCATCTGACGGACACGTGAGACAGTTTGGCATCCTCCTAAATTAAAGACTGTAAAGTTTGTTACTGTCTCGTCCTCTGGAGCTCTTTGTCCTCATTTTTCCTCTTTCTGCTGGCATTTTAAGACGCTGTCCTCGTCTGTCTCCTCAGGAAAAGAGCCTTCAGACTCAGCCCATTCAGCGGCTCAGATCCTGATGTAGGCCAGCCTGCAGGAGCTCCGCTGAGCGGCCGCGAAGGTGTAGCTGCGGCGTGTCGGTGCCGTCTCGCTGGGACTCCCATGATCCTCTGCTGGATTTCTGCACAAAAGCAAAAGCGTTTCTTTGTTGAATGTGTTTAGGTGTTACTCATCGCACTTATCTGTCCACAGCATGTGTTCTTCCGGCTCCTGCCTCGCTCTGAATGCATTACACCAGAAACATTCAGCCCCTGTCAGGCAGCACACCTGTACGCCCAGATACACTTCACTGATTCTCTTCTATCCCCGCTGTCCTATTTACATTCCCTCCACTGCTCATCTGCTGAGGAGGGAGAACAAGCTGCTGGAAGGCTGCAGCCCAGAATTATTTAAGTGTTTCTGCCGGCAAAAATCAAAACACACACGAAGACTGCGGAGGAACGCCGAGCAGCGAAACAAACGCACATCAGCATCCTCATCGTGTTTGACTCGCAGTCACGTCGATCCGTCGCTGAGCTGCGGGAGGGTTTCCGACCTGGTGCATGGCTCGCAAAGTTTCCTTTAAACTGTGTTTCCGACCATCTGCAGCATCAGGAAGTCGTTTCATTTTACAGAATCACACGAACAACAGCTGCTGCAAAAGTGGTATTAAAGGCAAACTGTGCAGGATTTTCCTGAAAAACAGTGTATAGACACTAAAGTGATCCCTCTCAACCAGCACTTACGGCCCTCTAGAAGTGTGAGCTGGTTTCCAGAAAATTAGAGTAAAAAGCAGATGAATGCATGTTGCCATGTGAACTCCATCAGCTACGCCCGCTTCTCATGTTGGGAGGCTGCGGGGGCTCGAGCTGATCCCAGGTGACTTTATGCTGCAGGTGGGAGCCCCCCTGGACTGGGCAGAGCAGCATAATATACAAATGATCACTTCCATTCATCCGTTAATACATCGGCTGGAGGAACCGTCTTGAACGCAGCATGAAACTCGTTGGAGGTGTCTCTAAAACTCGATTCTGCTCGTCCACGCCTTCCCTCTGTTTTTGGACTTTTTTTTTTTTGGTGTCTCGGGAAGACTTTGACCTCAGAGGAACAAATTACCTTCGTTTTTATCTGCAGGATCTGCAGGAGACTCGGAGGAAGCCTCGGCTCAAACCCTCTGAGTCTAAATCAATAACAGCATTGATGTGGAAAAGAAATGAAAGCGAGTGTCCTCGTGTTATGAGAAGGTTATCTTAATCAGAGGCGGGTTCAGGAGGGTAAACGCTGTCATCTTCATCATCCTCTTCACCTTCTGTCTGTCTGTGAAGTCTGTCAATGCGCTTTTGGATGTAATGAACGTATTAACATTTGAATAGAGCTTATGGTGCCTTTGACACCGCGCTGTGGGAAGCGAACACCTCAATGAAGCTCAACACAGCTGATTATTGAGTTTATTCTGCGTTTCATCATTTTGACCAGCAGGTTGTTGCTCAATGAGCCGGAGAGATAACATGAGGATGAATTCCTCACTGAAATGCAGCCTGTTGGTTTTCCTCTGCAGGTCCAGAGTCTCTGTTATCTGTCTGAATTTGGTATTTTCAACAACGCTGACGGCTCTTTGTGAATTAAAAAGCGAATGTCACCGGCAGCCTTCAGGGCCACGGTGTTTCTTTGGAAGCAGACTGACCTGCTAACACTCAGGCCTCCGTCTGTAAATCCAGCATCAGCTCCCACACAGATCAGCAGCCAGCTGCCCGCCCGTCACATGAAGCCACGCTCCACCATTGGCTGGCTGAGCTCACGAATGGGCAAAAATAAGTTAATCACGCGGCTCTTCGAGACTTTCCAAATGTTACGGGCCAGAATGGATCAAATTCGGACGATAACGAGCCGTTTCAGGGGGTTTGTGATGCTCGCAGCTGTTTCTTTTCCACTGATTGTACCAAACTCAGCTCCACAATCACCTCGCAGCCCAGCTCGGCACCTGCAGCCTCGTTTGCAGTTAATAACAGAGCGATCGAGGCTCAGAGGTGTGTTTTTAGATGCCAGTCTGCAAAGAACGAGAGGTTTTAGAGCTTCAGAGGCCTCATCATCATCCGAGCAGGAGGAGCCTTTTCAGCTTAGTTACAAAGAACAGAGGAGTCATTGAACGCAGCGCTTTGGCTCCTTCATGTTCATCTGAGCAGAGGAGAGAAAAATTCATTCAGATTCACAGAAATGAACTTAAGGAAATTAAAAAACTACAAAAAGTTGCCTCTTTATCACAAACATTTTCCAGCCGTCTGACCTGCTCGATCAAACGAAAAACAAACGATTCAGAGAAAGTGACTGAACAGATTGTGTGTCAGGTTTCAAGGCGAGTTCACCTGTGAAATCACCTCCATTCAGTCCTGTCCCTCACTGGTTTCTCACCAGTTTGAACGAGCAGCGTCTGCAGGCAGATGGAAGACGGAGACCAAACCTACAGCGATTAAGGCCGACGTCGTCCTCAGATCCAGAGCCGGCGTCGGCCCCCCACAATCCTCGGGGTGTGTTTGTGAATAAACATTCTGCCTGTGAGCGACGCCGTGATGAAGAAAAAAGCAAAGCGGCAGAAGTTAACAGTAAATAATGCACCAGGAGCGTGACAGGACAGCATGTGGATCGTTAATTGCAGAGCATCCAGGATGGGTCATCTGCGCCTGCGGGGGCTCCGGGGGGCTGCCGTTAATTATAGCCTCCGCCCAGGAGGGAGATGATGAAGAGGAGGCTGCTGGAGAGAGTGTGTGTGTGTGTGTGTGTGTGTGTGTGTGTGTGTGTGTGTGTGTGTGTGTGTGTGTGTGTATCAGCAGTGTGTCTGCTGTGAATTCAGCACCTGTGTGTATTTTTAGTCGCTCTCCCTGCGAGGTGTTGGTCCCACCGTCATCAGGAGCGACAGAATAACATCACACGGCGTGAAAGCAGGCTGGCAGCTCGCTGTGACGATGCTAACATGCTAATGATCACGTGCCAGCCTCACGGCGGCGCTGCGGGAAAACCAGAAGGGTTCATCCTCTGGTCACCAAGAACGTCTGCACAAAGCTTCCTGTCTGCCCCCCCAGCAGCTGATCAGATGGTTCAGTCTGGACCAACATGGCGGATCGACCATCAGACGTTGACGTCTGGGTCGCCTCACTGGCGCGGCTAAAGACAAACACAGATTTTGTGCACCAGATGCTAAATGTTGTGCTAGCTTGTGCCCGTTAGCGGCTTGCTAAAGCCTGAAATGTGACGTATCCCATGTCTGAAAAGGGTCTTATGTTCGAGAACAAGCGATGAAGAAACTGATGAACATTTAGCAGCTAAAAAGCCCGATTTCTGACCTGGTGGAGACCAAAACTGAGCTAAAAGGAGCAAACATGCAGCTTTAAATTGCAGCTTCAGCTTCAGGAGAAGCTGCACTGACACGCCCGACTTAAAGTGAGTCCTTCAGACCGAGCGGAGCCTCTGCGCCGTCTGCCAGGCTCATGTTTATGCACGAGTTCACGTTCTGAAAAAGTCAATTTGCTAAAACCATCTTTTTTTATTGTGCAGTTTATAAATAGTCAGACGCCTGAGAGATGCAAACAGCAGATCTCACATGCTAATCATCCATCTGATTTACATGTTAATATCACGAGATTCAGCTGATCGGCCTTATCTGAATATGAATGTGTTCAATCTGCAAAGATAAAGCGTTCAGCCAGCGAGCGAGCGAGCGAGCGCCTCCTCCAGCGAGTGCTCGGGCATTATGCTCCCAAATGTCAACGTGTTTGGGAAAATGAAATGAATAAGGACGGAAAACAAAACGCGGCAGCAGCTCAGTTTGGAGAGCAGAAACAGGCGAGCTGCTGTTTCAGCCACTTTGATTTCTCTGACTTCATTTGTAGCTTGTGGAAAGTTCAGAGCTGGAAGTCGCTCCTGCACTTTCATCACAGATGACATTTAGAGTTCAGGCTCAGGTGGATCTTCTGTGCTCTGCTCATAAATGTGTGAAAATGCAAAACTCAGCTCTTTGGGATTCACTTCCTCCGGCTTCATGTGTTTGAAATTCTCCGTTCAGGCCTGTTGGAAAAGTTAAAAAACGAGATTAATGACGACGATTTAAGTTACTATTTGTGAAATCATGGTTTCAGGTTGTATTAAATTACCTCATGTACCTTTAGCTGCTGTGAGTTTAGGCAGACTTTCACTGCTGATTTCATTTTTTCATCATGTGAACGAGCATTGAGCAGCAAAGTGAAGCTTCGTCCCTGTTCGTCTGTCTGAGAGCGAATCGCAGAATTTTCCTTTGGCTTTTATTTCTTAAGTTTTCGTTAAGTTTCCTCCTCGTCCCTTTGACCCCATTCTTCACTCATCAATCAAACAATCAGTTGGCTGAACCGATTTGACTGAACTTTCCTCGTCAGCGTCAGCAGTCCAGGTGGATGAAGAGCAGCGGCGTTTCTGAACATCATCAGTGTTTTCTGAACGAAAGTGAAGCTGGAATCGTTCACGGCGACGAGCTTTTTGGGCCTTTTTGACTTTTTTTTGCAGCTGCGGAGCGACAGGACGGAGCTGAAGTCAACAGCCAGAGTCGGGTCGTAAACATTATGATGAAGCAGGAGGCGACCTTCACACGGCGCAGTGACAGAGGGGCCCTTCAGGGGCCAATGCTTTCATTATAACATGAGTATTTTTGAGGCAGAGTGACGCACGGTTCAAGGTTTGCTGCTTCCATTTCAGCATCAGGACGCTGTCGGATGTAAAAACAACCTGCGTCCATCTCCACCTTCACCTGACCTCCGTCTGACTCCCACCTGAGGTCCTTTAAGACCCTCAGAGCAAAGTGAACTCCCTTAAAGAGCGAGAAAGAAGTCAACACGGCCTCATTTTAACGTACGTACAGACGGTAACATCAGCCACTGAACGCACGCCATGTTTGGAACGTCACATACGTAAACATACTAACTTGAGTTCTGCCGTCTGCACCTCGTGACCAGGTGTCGGAGATGAAGACAAAACGTCAGAGGACAGATCAGCAGTCAGCTGACTGACCTCCTCTGAACCACGGCCGCTGAAAGTGCCCCCACAGCTCAGAGACCACCTGGGACTGAACCCACCTGCAGCCAATTAAAACCTCCAAGAGTCAGAGTCACTGTGACCCCCCTCCAACACACACACACACACACACACACACACACACACACACACACACACACACACACACACGCTGTGAATCGATGCCTGGGTGGTAAAAAATAACCTTTATTATGCGACGACTCGTGGAATCAGCTGACGGGACGGATCCTGTGAAAACAGAGGAAACGTGGGATCAATAGTTACGACGACGGTTGGAATAAATGTGGATTACTGAAGATGACGACGTGTGAGCTGCACATTCGATGACTTCATGATTCCTGCTTTGGTTGGCAGTTTGGACGATGGCTCAGCTGATGGAGCTTTCTGTGTTCAGAGCAGAGGAAACGGCCTCGCCTCCACCTTTAAAACGCTTCAATGAAGAGAACTTTTAATACTTGGTGTGATTCCAACTGAACTTCTGGCTAAAACGAGTTTAAAACCACATTTAATAATCCCTGAAGACAAGTTACTGTTCAATTTCTGCATGAAATCTATTCAAATAAACAGACTGGAGGACATTTTTAGTGATGATTTCCTCCTGAAATGTTTCTCAAACAGAAACCTGCAGTCAGTGTGGTCGTTGGGATCAGTCACAGGTTAGCAGTGAACATGCTAGCAGGTTAGCAGAGCTAGCTCGGCCACCCTCACCTTGCAGGTCGTAGCGTTGCGACGGGACTGTAGGAGTCTCAGCTGTGTCGAAATAACTCCCACATTCACATTTTATTCTGCTCGTGTTGTCAAGAAACATGAAATGAAACCGTGATTTGTGGCTGTGGGTCAAACATTTTACGATCACGTCGTGACCGTAAACACAACACGCCAACAACGACAGACCTGGCGTCTGAATGAAACCCTCTGTGGACGTTCTGTCAGCAGTGAAGCAGCAAAGCGAAGCAGAACAAAGCAAAGAGGCTGACATTAAGCGAAGCTGCTCCCAGCTGTCCTTTAATATTGATGCTAATTTGACTGAAGGGCGGCTTCGTGTTCAAGCAGTGCAGCTCCTCTCTGTGTCAAACTGTAACTGACGCCCGTCGATGTTAATCACATCAAGCGCTTCTTAACATTTTGCCATTCGAGGATAAAACTTGAAAGCTTGTCTTTGCAGCCGACCGACCGCGGTCCCTCACGTCCTCCTCGTCTCTGGGATGCAGATTCGTTAAAACAATGTAAACTCTCAGAGAGTAATGGGCCCCGGGGCCACCTACAGCGGCTGGATGAAAGTGCTCAGTAAAGAGAAAACGCCGCGTGCCGTCTGTCAAAGAGTCCAATTAAGCTGATGCGGCAGGATTTCCTGTCGGCGGCGGGCCGGTTTGCTGGAGACGAGCTGCAGATGAAGAAGACGCTGAACCTGCTGCATCGACTGATCAGCCAGAGAGCGAGCGAGCGAGCTGCAGACGCTTCCTGTCTGCTGCTGCAGCGTCTGGGAGGCTGTGGTGTCTGCGTTACTGTCGCATGCAAAGCCAATCAAAGACGCCTCCGACAGATTTCTACTCGAATGATTCTGCAGCTCAGCAGGCGTCAGATACTTCTGTTATGCGCTTTGATATAACCTGCACGTTTAGGTGGCATTATGATATTCTAATTCAAAATTTTACCTAAAAATGATTCAATTTTGTTGCCAAATTGACTCTAAAATGTCTCCAAATTTCCAGAGACGGTACAAAGGACACGACCTCGTGTTTAAAACGCAGCACAGGGTCTTTACAGGACGACGCTGCAGAGAACGGCAGCGATACACACAATGTGATGGAAATGGTTTCAGTCAGCGCAGCGAAGTTTAGATTCGGCCCGGCTCTTTGGTCTGTCCTCCCGCTCAGATCAGTGGTTTAAGTGAGCGAGCGGTCGGCCTTTTATTTAAATTCTTATTTTGGACACCTCAGTGGGATGAACTTCATTTTCCTTTTGTTGATTATTTTGGCAGTGTCAGCCCTGGAGCTGATTACTTCCTGGCAGCCACTTCATAAATACAAGCAGTGTGTTCTGCCAACCTGCTCGCTGATTCTCCCTCTGTGGGAGCAGATTCAGGCCGGTCTGTCGCTTCCCTGCTTCATACGAGCCCGGCTCACTGCAGGCCGAGGCGCTGCTGATTATTATTGATTATTGCTGCTGCTGGATAAATGTGAGACTCTGTGACACGCTGGCTGCAGGATGTTCGAGTCTTCGGTCATCCAGTGGTTCAGAGTCTGCAGAAGGAAGCAGGAAACCAGAGAGGTCGTAGCTTTTCTCCTGCAGCTTTGCAGGACTCTGCAATTGTGTAAATTTATAACATTTGCTGTAAAATCAAGGCAATAAAACAAAAGGCAGTCTGTCTGCTTTGCTCCAGTTTCAACACGGCTAACCGGCTACAGCCATGCTAACAGCTTTCTTTGAGCCGTGCGTCAGATGATGATGATGATGATGATGATGATGATGATGATGATGATGATGATGATACTCACAGCTGCTTTTCCAGGTTTCGGGGTCAGTCAGTGTTGAGCTGCTCTCTGTAGCAGCTCGTTGCTTTGCAGCTCGATGATTTCATGTTGCAGGTTGTCAGAAACATCAGCCGGTTCCACATTAAGCAGCAAATGTGTTCAGCTCCTTTCGTTGAGTCTTCGCCTCCTGAAACCTCTCGCCAAACGCCTGAAGGGGTTTTCACACTGAGCGGCACATTCAGAACGTCACAACATGCTCAGTGTTTCCTCTCTCCAGCTGCCTCAGGCTTAGTTTCACTTGATTCCACATTTGGAAGCAGAGCTGAGAAGCTGCTGGAGCTTCAGCTCTGAGAGGCTCTTCGTAACGTCCACCACGAAGGTCAAATCACACACACCCCTCTCATGTTGAGACATAATCAGCCTGAACGTGAGCCAAACAAACGACCTCTGAACCCTGTTTTCAGACAGCTGACATACATAATAAGTGTGAAAATACAGACTGAACATTCAGGAGCTGCCGAACCCGTCCCATTAAGCAGCACACAGTGGGACCAGTAGAAGACTGTGGCACTCCTGCAGCTCTTCAGAGAAAACTGACAGCTGCATTTCACAATGAGAGAACGATGTATTCATCACACTGAGTTACAGCCAGCGTTGAAGAACTGCAGCCTGTGCAGACATCGTCCGACAGCTAATGTGACGCTTTGGGACGATGACGTCAATATTTGTCTGCTGCTGCTTCTGACCAGAAACCATCAGATCCACTGGTCAACCCCTCGGTCTGCAGCATGAGTCCTCAGGCATCCTTACGACTGGAGGTCAGTCCAGGTTGTTAAAATACCATCGATACGCTCTCATGTCTGTCTGTCTTGAATAAAAATGCGTTGATCGCATTGCAATCGGACAGCGCAGGTGTAAATTCAGCCAATACTCACTGAGGATGGACTGTGATCTGATTGGCCAAACCACCTTCAGGGACGCATTGTTGGACACGAATGCAGTGGTGTTTTCAGTCCACATTCAGCAGTCTATGTGGGTGGAAATAAAACCAGTTCCTTGGAACCAAATGGTCTCTGCGACCGTCTTCATCTCAGACAGCGTCTGACGCCCAGTCCTCATCCGCAATGGTCCTCATCACTATCCTCTCCCACCGGTCCTGTCCTGAATCCAGATTGTCCTCTGGACCGTGTGGCTCCGACCACAGCTGAAAGAAAAGCAGCTGCATTGGACAGCACTGTCCTCTGCTCTACTCTTCATCGTTCCAGTTGTGGAAGACGACTTCTTCCTCATCTTAGAAGGAAGAAGAAGAAGATGGACGGAGTGATCGGATCCCCATGTGGATACTGATGTAAATGTAATCAGGCTCGATCATACGTAGAGACACTCTGGATACGAGATACATTTGAATGCAAGGACGTATCTGTTAAATATAAAGCTAAAGGCTAACAGCTAGCCTAGCTCTGTCTGGAGATTATACAATCCGCCTAGCAAACACCCCTAAAGTTAATGAATGAATCCACATAAAAAACAAGTATAAAAAATACAAGATGTTTCATCCAAATAACATGTTTAGCTAACATGAGCGGTGAGTATTGATCTAACTGGAATTTAAAAGCTTTTAATGAGAATAATTTTCTTTTTCTGAGGCTGTTTGGCTTCCTTATATTCCCTTTGGACACCTTTAAAGGACACACTGTATGCACAACATACCAGAAGCACCTGAAAGATAATGATGCAGCCTAAAGTTAAAAACTTATAATAGTAAGAGTCATCCGAACGGCTGGAGACAGCCGAGTGTGACGACTGCAGACGTCCTGAAGCAGGAAAAACAAACTCTCACCTGAAGGCTGTTGAGCTGTTAAACAGCCGAGCCTGAGGACAGAAAACACCTGAGAAAACAGAAAAGCAAAAATCAAAACCTGGAGAAATTCAGATGAGCCGTCTCATCTTCAGTGTATTTATTTCAGCGTGAAGATGGAGCTTCTTGGCTTTCAGCTGGCTGCGAGTGCGAGAAACGGGAGCTGTGTCGGGGGAAATAAAAGCAGGATGCCCGCAGGCTTCATCACTCAGACTATACCTGTCCTCTTCTTCTCTGCCAGGAGATGCAGGAATATTCATTACATGCATGAGGAGTTCTGTGTGGCAGCTCGTATTGATCCCGCCTCTCCTGTTCCACACCACGTATTGATCACATCGACTGCCTTTTTTTTTCCCAACTCTGTAATGAGGTGCACACTGTGCTAAGTTTCCTGCCAGACTCAGGTTTGTATGATGTTAAAGGTCAAATCCAGCATGGATGGAGTTTCTGCTCCTTTCCTGCTCTGCAGATTCATCACGTTGGGACGTGGAGTCTAATAATAATAAAAATAAGAAACCTGCATTTAAAGAGCTCGTCTTCGTGTGGATGGCTGGAGTTGGAGTGAAGAGGATCCATAGAAATTGCTTCGCTTCAATTTCTCCAGAATTACAAGGCGTCCCAGTTTGTCTGGGATTGTCCCAGTTTCAAGTGGGGTGACCCGACAAACATCTGTAAGAAAACACCCAAAAACATACGGAAACTGATCTGTCCGTATGTGTGTTAGTCAATCTATGCATTAGTTAGTCAAGGCTGTTGCTAGCCTGCTACGATGCTTTCAGCTCCTTCAGTGTTTCTGCTAACAGTTAGCTGCCAGGTCGGAGAGAAAGCTGGTCTCTTCTAAAGAGCTTCAGGAGGCTTCCTTCATAAAGTACCCAGCAATGAAGATGCTGCGTTCATCGTTACCCTCCGTAGATGTGCCAAGCAATATAAAATAATTATCGCCTGACTTGAAGTGCATAGATGTGTGCATGCATGAACATGTGGTGCACTTAAAGGTCCTGGTTTGAAGGTCTGAAAGTATGATCACTATGTCCAGAATGAACGACTTCTGTTCACACTGCTTTTTAATTTTATAGTGCAGGAGCACCAACAACCACTAGGAGGCATCAGTGAGGTCCACCATCCCATCGTCTACCTTCATAACAGTGAAACTCAGAGTGAAACTACTTCTAGAGTCAATGCAATCAGTGGATTTGCTCTCAGGGAAGAAGCAAGTTTTTTGGGCGAACTTTGAGAATAACAATGAAAAACTGTTCTGGCAACGCCGACCTTTGAGCAAACGGCGAGCTGTGGAAACGGAGGGCGCTACCATGTTTCGCACCAGACATTTACTTCTGTGTAAAGATCTGCGCTACATGGTCTGAGGTCAGCCATCACAAAGAAGTAGACGACTATTGAATTTATTGTCCTGTTACCTACTGAACATGCTGGCTTGCTAGCTAGCATTGAGGAAGCCAGCTTCTGTGGCTGGCTAACATGCGACCAGTTCGTGCTAGCTGGTCTCGACCTCTGAATCAACTGACACCTCTGATTTGTTCGGTGATTCGAGTAAATCAGAAACAATCACTGAAGAATCAACAGCACAAACGCTGTTTTCCCCCGAGGAGACGACTACGTTAGCTACACACCAACAACGAAAACAAAACAGCGCTAACGTTTCCCACCTGGAACAGAAAGCAGCAGGGCACCGACGTGTGAAACATTCCTTTATTATAAATAGATCATTTGTATAAAAAACAGCATGCTTCAATTCAACCATGGCATTTAGACATTTCACAACCAAAAGCTACCGTTCAGTTAGCCGAAAAGAGCGATGGACTCGTCTCTTAATGCAGGTCGACGGACGGACGACATGAGACAAGAATCAGAAATTTTCACAACCACAAGATTTTTTTTTTTTTTTAAACGTACAATTAGAATAACAACAAATATGGTTGGTCCCCACGATTTCTTTTTTGTATTTCTTTTTGAAGACTTGTTTTAATTGATATTTTTTAACCTCTCGGGTTGCCATCCTCCTGCTTCCTCACCACTTCTTGGATAGGTTTGACTTGTGATCCTTTCAGGTTTTTGGTGCCATTCAGGCCTGTTTCCTGCTGTCTGTAAACATAAAAACACCACAGATGTTCAGTTTGATCAGTTCAGAGTGCCTCCTTTCTGTTTTGGGTTCTGGTGGCGTCTCCTCTGAGTTTGACAGAAATCGGCTTGTTAAATGTCCCAGGACGTCCTTGTGTCAAAGGTGGATTTTCACATGGCGTGGTTGGTGTAGCTGACGTAGGTGTTCTTCGTTGGTGGCACTAAGGAGAGAAAAACAAACGGCAGTTTGGTAAATTACCTCCTTACATCCACTTACCTTCAGGTCAAAGTGAGTTCAGAAGTCAACAGACAACATGGCAGTTTCAAGTGATCTACTGAGCAGTCAAGCTAACACGAGACTCGAGAGAATTAACAATTCTTAAAAAGGTCTAGCGCCACCCTCGGGACAAACTTCATCAAAGATCATTCACTACCTTTTTAACAGTATGTGTAAAGCCATGTGCAACTTCAGTGCACATCATCGACCCTGTTAGGCCCTCATGAACACAGATCATGTGGTGAGCATGACAGAGGTTCTACATGTCTTATTCCTATTGAAGAAGGGTTCGGAAAAATCCTCGTCCAAATATCCTGTCTGAACCTTTGGGACCTCGAATACGGTCTTGCACAGGAAAGTCCTTGATGTGTGGTGGACCAAAGGTTTCACCTTGAACAAACTAACACCAAGGTACTGGAGACAGTGGGAGGGGAGTTTCAGGGAACTCTGAGGGAACAGTGACTACCACACTGCCACCTCGTGTCCTGCAGGTAAGACTAGACATGGAGCTCGAAATCATCCTGACAAAGCTCCAGAAGGCTGAGCGGGCGTAAGGTCATCCTGGAAGGTGTGTCTGAATAGGTAGTAGTCAGCAGAATCACTTTTGTGTCTTGCAGCTTGGCTAAAGTTAAGCTGGTACAAATGCGGTGGAACCATTTCAGAGAGGCCAGATTCTCCAGGTGACACTGAGGTACAAGCTTTTGCACATCAGCTTACTTATGCTTTTAGAGCCTCACCAGTCGTGGAGCAAGAAATGTGAAGTTTGTCCTCAGGAGGTGCTCGAGCAAAGGTCGTAGGAACACCAAAAACATTAGGACTAATGAAGCCTCACAAGCATTTTCATCTCACCTAGTTTTCCATCACTGAACCTTGTGACTTCCTCACCTCACACTGAGCAGCCTGCAGTACTGACAAGGACGTTCAGCCTCGTGCGAGGTTGAGACAATAAAACGGATGCGAGAGCTGCTGCTTGTTAAGCAGCAGATCAGTTCAGCCAGCACGTTTCTGATGAGTAAACAATTTGACGTCTCCCGCTATTCTGCTGACGGACCGTGAAGTAGCTTTGAAGTGAGGCTCTGAGCCGTAAACAGTTCGGCTTCATCAGATCTGGTCTCAGGTGATGTCTAAACAAACTCGAGTCAACTTCCTGTTAAATCCTCGTTACTGTGGAGAAGCTTTGCTCTGAGTTCACCCCCACATGGTAGACTTCACAGAGGAGTTTCTTCTTTCCTTTGTTCACAGAATAATTTACAGTATTTACTATCAGCTTCTTCTCATTCATCAGTACTTAAGAGCCTCTGAGGTATCTCAAAGAATCATTCCCACAGGATGAAAATCCATTTGTCCTCCTTTTTGTCCTCAATGAACTGAATGTTTTTTCTTTTTCTCTGCAAGTACATTGAGTGCAATGTTTAAACCGGAGTCAAGTTCCTTGTATGTGCACACATACTTGGCCGATAAAACTGATTCTGATTTGAAGATGTAGTTAAATACCTGCTAACATCAACTGCAGAACTAAAGAGTTACCCCAAACACTGGTGGACACCCAGAGACCTGGTTCGACCATTTTTAAACATAATGAGAGGCTCCTCAGCCCACTTACCGCTGGCATCCACGCCCTCGCATAGCTCCGTCTTCACCTCGCCGTTGGGCCGCTCCGCCGCCAGCTGGGACAGCTTGCTGGTCATGGTGGCCGCGGTGACAATGGCCTTGAAGCTGCGTTTGCGTTTGGGGACGTTCTGCTCGGGGTGGAAGATGATGATGTAGACCTTGGGCATGTAGAGCATGCCCAGAGAGACGGAGGCGCTGAGGCTGAGGGAGACGGTCAGCGTGGCCGTCTGGATGTACATCTGAGGGGGAAACAGGGGATGGGACGAGACAAGGTGTCTTTGTTAGACATCGAGGACAAACTGAATGTAGACAGAACTGCTTACAAGCACATGGTAGCCTATTGTCAGGCCATCACCTTCAACATACTCATTCCCAGTGCTGCCTCAGCTCTTTCTGTACTTCAGTCTGATTTTCATCTGACTATCACGTGGATTCACTTTAGGTTTGCGCCATCAAACACAACACTTTCATCTCTGATGTCCATGAAATGTGTTCTACAGAGAAAAGCATTAAATATATCAGATACAACTTTAAGATCTCAGCCTAATGAGTTAAGTATCTGTCATTGAAATGCTTTTTTTCTTTTATTCAGCCTTCATTAAACCAACAGATGGTCGACTCTGCTCGGTTCATTTACTGGAATCAATCTAGTGACTCATGTTTGTGGCTGATAATATTGTCTGCTCAGGCAGATACTCTGGCTCAAAACCAGCCATCGTTTAGAGGTTTTACTCTCCAGCTGACTGGTGGAAAAGTAAAAGTGGTGAATGTTGGGTTTCCTGTTGTGTCGTAGCGATGGAACTGATGTGCTGGAACAGATTTTTCACATTAAAAACCAGGAAAAGAGGGGATTTAGATTCTGCCCTTTGAGACTCCGGAAGACTTTTAATGTGAAATATCTGCAGGAAGTGATAAGTTTCACTGACAGTCATCAGTCACAAGGCTTTTTAGAGTAATCAACTCATCTTTGGACTACGGGAGAAAACCCCTGCAGATACTCCACATGATGATCAATATAAACAAGGGGAAATAAGAAATAAAGGCCTGTCTCTAATATAAGTCTCTTCTAATGAAGGTCTGATTCTGTCTACAGTGGAGGTGAATTAAACAACTGACGTGAAAAAAATGCCCCCAAAAAAAATGCACAGTGGAGAAAAAAAATCTCATTAATTACCTGATTTTAAACCATTTAAGGGTAACACTGAACTTAAGAGGGCTCTTGCAGTTCGACTTCCTCTCATCTCATTAGCTGTGCACTGTACAAACGTTTTCACTGTTTCAACTGTTGGAGCTCCATCGTGTGAGCAGCTGGACGATGATTATCTGATAATCTCCATCTCTTTAAACAGGATTAACAACAGAGGAAAGAAACACCGGGACTTTCTCTCCTCGTCGCAGTTTGACAGATGACCCTGAATGCATCATTAGGCTCTGTGCTGCGTTTGTGAGCCGGTATGGGACTATTGATTGTGTGGTTATCTTTGGCTGCTGCGTACTGCGAAAGCTCTCAACTATGTGCATTTACTGACAGAAGGAGGCATCTGCAGAGTCACGCTAAACAGAAATATCAGTCACTTTACACTCACAAACAGCCATGAGTACGCATGATTAAGCATCTTTTAATTGCCCTTTATGGTCACAGCGGCCACTGAGTCTCATGTTAAATTCTTAAATTAATTAATATTCAGAAAAACAGATCAAAGCAACTAATGAGCAACTGAACTGACTAATTAAATAAAATTTAGGTGTAAAGCACTACATTTAACTGTATTCAAAGTTATTTGATGATTGGACTGTCAATAAATATTCCAGATGTTTTTTTTCAAGCTATGCAGGTACCCCAGGTTTCAGTCCTGTCCCCTAATGTCCACTGGAGACGAACCGAAAAGGTGTCTGCAGTTTGTTCCTGATAGATGTGGTGACAGATGCTTTGTGTTTGTACGCAGAATGCCATGTGATATAATAATGATTAATGATTATTAGCAGAGTTCAATAACTAATGATATGCATTAAATAATTTATGCAGTGAATATTGATTTCATGCCAATTATCGATCAGCCGGGACGGAACCAAAACGAGACGCCACTGCGTCGTCATGGTGGCAGAGAGCGTCTGTGTGCGATCAGCTGTGACAGGAAGCACTGACGTTGTTTGTATTCTCTCCTCTCGCCACCGCTGACGCTGATAAAACTCGTTTTGGGGTGAAAAGGAAGGAAGAACCATCGACTCTGAGCTGAGTTATTGGAGATTCAAGCTCGCTCAACCACACACACACAGCATGCAGAGCCCAAGCAGGCAGCTCCAACCTGCGTTTCCTCTGCCCACCCACCCTCCAGCATCTGTCACAACACACCTGTCCACACGCTCCCACACACCACCTCACATAAGTCAAGACCCGGGTTAATGGTCCTCTGACTGAGTGGCAAACTGACAGCAGGGAATCCTCGACGGGGCCTCGCTCAGCCACCAGGACGGGGAGCGAGAGGAAGGAGGGAAAAGTGGCGACAGATGGCGAGCTTCCCCCCAAGAGCCCCAAACAACGGCGGCGGCGTTTCCAGCGACACATCAAGCAATCATTATGAAAATGTATGACAGACAGCGAAGCATAAACTCATTTGTGGGCCTGAGAGAAAAAACACGCGCTGAAGTGATTTATGTGGTCTCTCCGACACAAGCTGTTAATACGAAACCAAGGTGATGAAGAGCGTGAAGGTCGGAGGAGTCTGAAAACACATTTTAGGAAAGAGCGACGAAGAACGTCCTGTTGGCCTGATCCTGGTCTGAGTCCTTTAACCTTCCTGTTAGCATCTTAGTTAGCATGCTAACATCAGGGAGTGGACGCTGAGCTGAGAGTGTGCAGAGCGAGCTGGCTTTTCGTCCAGCGCCACCATGCGGTTGAAATTTAGATTGAGTTAAATGTCTGAACAGCTATTGGATGGACTGCCATGAAATTGCTCACTTGGGATGAACTGAAATCATTTTGATGATCCCTGGACTCATCGAGCACCACCACCAGGTCAAAACTTAACCAGTGCCTGGTTTGACACTGGTCATACTGGCTTTCCCATCAGCCTCAGTTGTACACTGTGCAGATAAAATACTTCCTGTGTGGAAGCTTGTTGCTGGTGAAGTCATTTCTATGGTGTTAGCAGTGGTTCCCAGCTGTGAGGTGAGGAACAGTAACAGTAAGCACTTCATGTGTACGTTGACAAATCCATGAATGGCGTTCTGGAGGACACTTTGAGACACTTTAAGGGGGTTATTACAACCTACATTTATGTTTATCGTCAGGTGGCGACCTCTAGTGGCCATAGTAATTATAACGGGGGCAAAGGAGAAAGTCAGGTGGCGTAGTATAAAAAGTAAGAAAGTTTGTTTTTGGTGGATTTGGAGGATTTCACCATCTTAACCATGTGACGATGAAGGTGCGCCTACTGCTGGCACTCACCTACAGACAGATGTGTTATTTTCGGAGTCACTGGCGATCGACCTCATTGAGGTCTGTTGATACGTTGGCAGACCGTCGCCGCTCCGGTGAAGTGCAGCTGATGAATTAAGAGGCAATTTTCTCCTTGTGAAAGTAATTTGGATGATTGTTGAGCATATCGACCGACCAGCTTACCAGAGGAAGTCAGCCCGACACTTTAACGTGAAAGAACTGGTTGCGTCCATAGGATTCACAGTTTATCACAGTGGGAATTAAACCACCATCCATGGCAGCTTTAGTGTCTTGCCCCAGAGAGCAACAGAAAGACTCACTGGAGTCACTGGTCCAGGTGGAGGCTGTCTGATGTATAATTCTGAATTCGGAGACGCTTCAGCTTTTGTCAACATTAGCATTCAGTACATCCCCGTTCACCTGCGTCTCTGTTGTCAGCTGGTAATATTTTCTCTTCGTTTGGCCCGCAGCCACCTTTCCCCTCGCACAAGATTTAAAAAAATGCCTCTTAAACGACAGCTATGGATGGTGGGCAATAACACTGTGGTTAGTATTGACTTTCTCTCCACCAGTCTGAGGCTCGTGAGGAAGATGAGCAGCCGAGCAAAGCTAATTGCTGCTCACACAAACAGTTTTTAGAAAGAGAAGCGGCATAAATTGGAAGCATTGAAAAGATTTCAACAGCAGGTTTTTATGTTGTTCATCACCCAGAAAACGCCTCAGAGTTTCATGGTCGACTCTGCAGGTCAGGCTGAGACTGGAGTGATGGCGTAAAGACGAGATCTACAGAGGCCTGAACAAACTATCAGAGAAAGCAGGCTTTCATAAATCATCAAATCCATACATAAACCAGTAAATTCATACTTTGATATCCAGCATAAACAGCCTTTGTTCTTATCTGCAGCCACAGAAGCGACTCAGCACATTATTTAGTTTATTAAGAGCTTTTTTAGTGTTTCTAATATAGTGATTATTAAT